>NW_026732972.1:60000-267462 GCF_028476545.2 Physella acuta | reverse complement strand
GGGGGGGGGGGGGTGGCAAATCGAAAGTTTGAGGGGGGGTGCAAATCGAAAGTTTGTCCCCGGGTAAAAATTGGAACCCCCCCCCCCCCCCCCCCCCCATTGAGACGATCCTGGCTACGCCACTGGACCTAGGCATATGAAGGGATAATGTGGTTCAGCCCTATGCCCAGCAACTTTTACTTTCCCTAACGTGACTTAGGTACCCATCAGAGCTGGGTGGACTCAGACATTCTGCTGACTTGAACCTGGATTCGAACTAGAGACTTTCGGGCTAGACTATACCGTCTCTATTAGTGCAATAAAATCCATTTATTATACGGTTTAATATTAGTTTCAGCTTTCTAGTTGATTGTGTAGTTGGTTTTTTTCGTTGCTGTGCCATTTTCCAAGTATTAAAAATATTTTTAAAAGTTGTAAAAAATATAAATAAACATTCTAAAAGGGATTAGAGGAGTGGGAAGTATTATGTTTTTTTTCTTATTGCAATTACACTCTTACAGCCAAAACTATTTTGTTTTATTTCTAATGTGTTTACGCGTACAGCTATTGCCGATTACGCGCATTAAAGTATTGATTTTTAATCCAACTCTAAAAAATATTTCTTGCCTTAAGCGCCCCACTTCACCAAGACGTTAAAGTTTAAAAGCCTTTTGTCCTCTTATTTTAAACATCTCATCCACTCCCTCCCTCCCTCCTCCCTCCCTCCCCCTCCCTTCTCGTCGAATTAACCATGTGGAAATTGTCTCATTCTTTTAGCTTAGTCACGACCCAGTGTAAGATTAGCCCAACCGGAAGTGGAAGAAATCTGGCCAAGTGGATGCAATATTTGATTCATGGCGTCTTGCATTATGCTGCTCAGTTCAGCGCTCACCACCGTCACTAGAACTTCTACCCTCTCAGTCACTCGGGGTGTGCAGTGGCTCTTTGACTGAATGGTATCTTAGGCCCGGTTCGAATCCTGATATAATCACAGTTTGACTCTTTGACGCATTATAATTATTGTAAATTTTTTAAAAGTATATGCATTATTGTAATTTTTAAATTTTAGATAACATGGAAAAAATGCCGCGTTTTACATTGGAATAAAAAAAATTAAATCGAGTGGAAATATCAGAAAATCGTAAGAGAATATACTTAAGGACGTCTTTAGAGAATATGTTTTAAGATTATCCTTAGGGAATATGCATTAATTTAAAATGTACATTGTATATTCATATTAAGTGTCTACAAAAAGAATATATTTAAAACGTTCATAAGGAATATTCGTCATAAAAATAGCATGGAATTTAAAAAATTAGAAAAATTAATAAATAATATAAAAGATCAGAATATACATGTAGATTAACCATTCATTAAGGTACTCAGTGAGAATAATTGTAGAGAACGGTCAAACGTAGTCCATTGAACACAAACGACCAAACTGACCATGAATGACAATCCAGATTAACCCATCCGCCCCATACGCTAGCGTCCTGTATCTGTAATTTGTATTACAACATTGTACAAATCACCATCTATGTTGACCTACTACGAAATCCCTCATTTTAGATCAAGATCACACACCAACCTCATCGAATAGTGACGCGATTTATATAATCTGTTGTCTTTATCGATTAGGTGATCATCCCTGTGTTGCTGCTTATGGTGGGCAAAAGGGTGGGGGGGGGGGGTAATTCTGTCTAGCTGATGATCCTTTTAATACATCGCTGATTCATTATACTAGTGGAGTTATAAATAGAACTGTATCACGTGATTTTAATAACACACTCTTGTTTTATTTGCTACATTGATTTCACTGTATTTTGTTGCCCATACTTTTTTTTTAAACAAACGATATCGTTTTGTTTGGATAAATTATTAAAACACAGTCGTTTTCAACAGAGAAATGCGTATCGTCACCGAAAATTATTATCGAAAATCGATTCCTCGTATCGGATGAATACAATATTGCAAATTTGAATAAAATTCATGATGTATTTTTATGCCTTAAAAATATTATTGCATGTTTTTACTATACGTAAAAGTGCAAAAAGAAATAAATTATATTATACTTGAAAATGTGTTAACTGTTTTATGTAAGTTGCTTTTATAAACTAGCCATAAAATGGCTGTACATTTCCATATTATATCGTGTTTAGTACGGACACTTAAAGGGAAAGTACTGTGTTAATTTTTACCTCTTGTTCTTTTTTATGTGTACTAATATATTTTAGATAACTGTTGGAGCTTGTGATGTTATGATCTGAAGTTGATTCAATAAAACCCAGACAGAAGAGGACAGAAAGTTTGGATGGAACTTGATTTTGTGGGCGTGTTGGATTAAAATATATATTGATTTTCTTTATTCAGAAATAATGAACAATTATTCTCGGCCGTTTTTAGTTTGTGGGCAAAGGGTGATGTCTAAATGTGGTGTTTGGGAGGGTAAACCTATTTATGGTGTGGGGGAGGGTAAGGCTGAAATCTGGTGTTAGTGAGAACTGAGGCTTAATTGTTGGTGGAGGAGGGGTGTGGCCTAAATGTATGTCATTTCCCTGTCATTTCCCTGTCATTTCCCTGTCATTTCCCTGTCATTTCCCTGTCATTTCTCTGTCTATTCGCTGCATATGACACAAACTCAGAGAACAATCAAGGTGCACAAAACTTCAAATTCAAATAGACCAATCACGAAGAAGAACACACAAAAAACTGCACGTGCCAGTGTAGCTGATTTTTATTGGTTCATTTAGAATCTCCTCATTTTGCATTACACCCCATTTTTAAACCTCTCCTTTCGTTATACACCTCTTCCATATTATAACCCCCCCCCCCCCCACCCCTGGCGTCAATTAGCAAAATGTTTCTTGTGTTATAAAAATTTCTGTCACACTTTACTCGACTAATGAGTGTGGGTTTTTATTTGATTTTCAACTTTTTTTTTTTTTGTACCGGGTGTCGGCTTTTCTCTCCCCTTGTTTTTAAATAAATGTTTTAAAAAAAAATGTATGAATATTAAAGTGCGCCCTCTAGTTAAGGATATCAAGGATTTTTTTTCTCCTCATGCGGGCCGAGTGTAAGAATATACAATCAGTGCTCTTTCAGCCCTGACGGTGTATTTTGGCAGGTGAAGTAGAGTACGTCTGTTTATTTGACATTTATAACTTACTGTTTCAGCTTTACGAAAGACTTTTGCGTTTGGGTTTCTGTAAAGGATCGTGCATACATCATACAAAACAAACGGTTTTACATTTCCTACCCAATACTAGAATATCTTCATCACCCCCCCCCCCCCCATCACGCCTCCTTTATTGTTATTCAATCATTTGTTAAAAATAAGAACACAGGTAATATACAGGAATATTACTTATTTTCACTACGTACCGCCTCTATCGCAGAACTTTAACATAACAACATAATAAAATACTCCCAAACCCTTGCGGCTTGGTTGGATTCTAACCTACAGCCTACAATATAACAGTATGTGTATTACATAGCCACATTGTTACCGCGACATATTCAAACTTTTGACAGAAAAATAATTTATTCCACTCTATGCAATAAATAACTATCGTTTTATTTTCCTTTCAAATTTGATTTAGTTAAAATAAGACGAAATGTCATCTTAAACTTATTTATAACGACACAAAATCGACCTTTTCCCTGTGCCTCACAGCATTTGATCTTAACAAATTATTTTTCTTAAATATGTAATGAAGACATTAGTTTGAAACGTTTTTTGTTGCGTTCATTTATATTTAATATTAAGTTTATTAATAATAGTTTTAATATCATGAAATCGTGCGATTCAATATACCACAACTGTTAATGTGCAAATGCACGAATTTAAAACGAGTCAAATCGATCTAATTATTTTAACCTCTGGTGTAATTAGCCTTGACTAATTAGACAAAGGTGAGCGGGATATCAATGAAAACAAACCAGCAGACGTCAAGTCCCCGGGGGTAACGAGGCCATAGGCAGGTTACATTAGCTTTTTTTTACTTCCGCTTTGATTGCGTGCGCATCCCTTCCTGTTTGCTAATCGTTGGGGAGTATCTTATGGGCGTCATGGCCTCAGCCTCCTTGTGCATGTAGGCTATTTGTGACATAAAGTGAAATGAAGAACGGACCAGCGTCATAAGGTATGTCCTTACTACAAGCTGTCATACCTACAGACTGTCAGTGTGTAGTAGCTACAGTATGTCATAGCCACAGCCTAGCAGTTCAGGTAGGCTATTTCTAACATGAAGTTGAAATAAGAATGGACGAGTGTTATACTGCCCTTACTGCTAGTCAGAGGCGTAGCGAGGGTGGGCGGGGGTTGCGGACCGCACCGGGTGACACATTTAGGGGAGGGGAGGGGGTGACACCAAGGCAAAAAAATAACAAAATATATAGAGAAAAACTTGAGGAGCGGGTTTGCAAATCGAAAGTTTGAGGGGGGGGGGTGCAAATCGAAAGTTTGAGGGGGGGGGGGGTGCAAATCCCCGGGAAGGGTCGGCTACGCCTCTAGGGGTGACACCATTAAGTGCCGCACCGGGTGACACCCGACCTCGCTACGCCAGCGCTGCTAGTTATCATACCCACAGACTGTTAGTAACAGGGGATTGATATGATGAATGGACCAGTGTTACAATGTCTGTCAATGCTACAAGCTGTCATACTTACGCGCTATTTGGTAACATGGAGTTGTTTGGAAGAAAGTGCAAGTAAGCACTAAAGAACTGGAAGTGAAAAGGGGGGGGGGGGGGGGGGGGTTATATTAGCGAGTTGCTACTGTATTTGAAATGTTGTGTAAGAAAGCATTGCAGTATGCATTATGGTACATTGTGTATGTATATTTCTCTGTCTCTCTCTCTCTCTTTATATATATAAATCGAGATAGAGATAAAGTTGAATCATTATATCATTCATAATAGCCTAAATCTAAATTGTGTAACTATGGTCGTTTCTAGTGTATGAGCCCACCGCCCCCCCCCCCCCGTTCCATATAAAATGTGTCAATATATTCTAAATCAATCTCAAATTATCTTTCCCTCGTAAACAGCATTCCACTTAGAACACATAAATCCCCCAACCATACCCCCCCCCGGGGGGGGGCACCACTAGGTGATCTAGGACCTCCAGTCATCCAACCTTGTACCAATACATTTCTACCCCCGCCCCCCATCCCAACATACAACATTCAAACCATTGTCACACACACACACCACCCCCCACACCGCCCCCACCTAATCCATCACCATCCAAATATCGACGACCTCCCCCACCTCACCCAACCATTGCCACACACACACACACCTAATATATTACCTTCCAGCTTCCCCCCTCCCTCAAAAACCGCACACATACCCAAACACCCAGCATATTGGCCCTCTAACCGCCCCCCCCCTCCCCCCACTCCCCCAAAGACGAGAACCCAATCTCGAGATTATTCATGACTTATAATGTTTTCTGTAGCGACCCTTTTCAGCCACTCAACCTCCCCCCCCCCCCACCACTACAACCACTGTACCAATCTACTAATCCAACCCACCCCCACCCTCTAAATTACCAATCTTCTAATAGGCATCACTCTCCCTGTAACTATCTGTATAATTCTTACATTAGACTATTTCTTCCTTTTATCTCTACTCCTACGTACCTCTCATCCTCCGTTTCTCTCTACCTCTCTATCTCTTTACCTCTCTACTTCTTTCTTCCCCTGCCTCCCCAAATCTCTCCCTCTCCCTGTCTACTCTTTCACCCCTCCCACTCTCTTAAATCTTACCTTTCATTCTCCTCTCCTTCTCTTCCTCCAAACAAATCAACTTGCCTCCCTTTACCCCTTTCTCCCTCTCTCTCTGTTCCCCCCCCCCCCTCTTCCTCTCTTCCCAACCCTCTGACAGAATATTCCACAAATGTATCACATACCTCAACTTCTAAAATAGAATTAGTAATCACACGCATCATTTAGATATTATAAATGTTATAATATGTTATAAAAGTACTTTAAAAAGTACATTATCACGCTGATCATTTAGATATTATAAACTGTATAACATGTTATACAAGTACTTTAAAAAGTAAAACTGGTTGTTTATGGAAATACTGGCCTAATTTTAAAATGTAACCAATCAAACGAAGTGTTTCATTTAACTTAGTAAGTCACTTACATTAATAAGCCAATCGGAACAATTGTTCGGAAACTTGTCTCCTATTGGATGGATATTTATATCTGATTCTATCCCATATCTTTCGCGAAAACATGAATATTATAATTATGTCTATAATACATAATGATCTATATCCGTAGATGTTTTTTAATTGGGGTGGGGGGGGGGGGGGGTAGAACTAAAGAGGAAAGAAGAAAACGTAACTTAAACGGCTGATGCTAGAATGTTAAGTTGCGGGCTAAAAATAAAATAATAGAGATAGTAAAGTTACTTAAGTTAAGTTTTCATAAATTTAAATACATAAAACTTCGAAATTACTTTTTGGATAGCCGTACCCTGTGTAGCCGAATCATTGGTATTGCATCAGGATTTAGGGACAAGTTTGTGGCTATGCTACAATCATCAATGTCAAGTCACACACGCACACACACACCCATACACACATACATACCTACACCCACACACACACACAATAAAGGACGAGGTGTTATCATCTAATCTTGCCCAGAACAGCCGACAGCCTAACCAACTTGAACTTTCACTTGCCGCATTGACCTCTGACCTCCCTCTGCCAATGACGACACGCTGTACTATTAGGACGTCGCGCGTAGTTTCCTACCGGACTTTTTTTTTTCTCGGAATAATTGGCACAGTCCGAGGTACAAGCGAGTGGTACCGACTCCCTAAAATCAAGATCTCATTCATTCGCGGAGGATTTTTTTTTTAGAACGTCTGATTAGCGTATTCGATTCTTGGTTAAAATACCTCTCCTAGAGAGTAGCTTCCCTTTGGGTCATTCTAAACACCAGCCCGATCATTGACAATCGTTACCCACCGAGTTAAACTACAAAGATGCAATTAACTAATTTATTTACACGGTTGAATCTTCTACCCATAACGTCTGATGATCCGAGGTTTCCAAACTTTTCTAACAATTGATTTCTTCAAAGGTTTCTCATTTTTTTTAAATGATTAATAATGATTGTATATTATGTCTTAATAATATTTTTCTCCTAAATATTTTTCTCTTTGTAACCATACAAATGATAGTTAATATATCATAAGATAAATTACAGTGTATAATATGAATAATTATAAAAAAACGTTATTCGGTTATATTCTTAATTTCAGAATATCTTGAATCCATATAAATACGTTTAACCGCTACAGAATAATGTGTCAAGGGCATTTATTATCAAGTACATTAATGTAAAAATCGGAAAAGTAAGACTTATTCATGCAACAACTTGTTCGACCAGTTTTCGTATACCATTCCCAACCCCACCCTCCTACCATCCCCCTACCTCACCCTCCCCTAACCTATATCATCTCAGCATACCATTTATACACCTAAACTACCAATCCCTCACTACCTTATATCCCCCCAACTACTCCCCAACCCCTCACACTCTTCTTTGACCCCTAAACCTCTATCCCCACCCTACCCTCTAACTGCTTACCCTACTAACTAGTCTCTCACCACACCTGTAACCCTCAACCTCTACCCCACTCTACTTTCCATACCCTCATATATCGCCCCTCCTCACCCTACCCCACACCCTATTTTCCCTCACCCTACCTATCCCCCTCGACCTACCTATCCCCACCCTTCTCTCTACCCCCCCCCCTCGATCTACCTTTCTTCTCCCACTACCCTCAGTTCAGTGTTTCGCCATTTCTATTCCAAGAACCACAATCACATATTCATCGTTTATTCATTGTCCATAGGCCCTTATTACGTCACAGGAAGTGCGTCACAATTTCCGCTGTGCATGTCGGCTCTGCATGATTATTGAAGCCACGAGTTATTGTTCTTCGTTTTGTCATTAATCAGGGGCCATAACTCGCTGTAAACAGCCATTATTTATCCTAGCTTTCAACACTTTTTTTTTCCCTTTCCGTCTTGGAAGTGTCCAGTGTTAAAATTTGGCGTTAATTAGATTTTTAATCATTAGACAAGGGTGTCTTGTAATCAAATAAGTGTGTCTTGTAATCGAAAGACAAAAAGTTTTGAGAGCTGTGCAGAAGTTGCCAGTCTGTCAATATAGTCACGGAATATTACTACTAGAGCTGGGGTGAGGCGAATTTTTTGACCACGTAAATAACTATATATAAAAGGGGAGAAGAAGAGGTGGGGCGCAGAATTAGTAGAATTGCCAGGGTGCACATCTCTCAAAAATCAGAAACAGATGAGCTCTGCCTGGAGTAGTCTATGAAACTACAGATAAACATTGATTCTTCTAGACTTTTCTCTCAGGGTGGGAGGGGGGGCACATTAATTTTTCGGGGGGCGGACTAAAATTTCCGGGTGGGGGGAAGGACAGTGTTAAAAGTACATATTTTTGTATAAATTCCATTTCGTTGGGGGGGGGGGGGGGGGGGGCGGTAGACTTACTTCGGGGGAAGAAACTCTGCATATAAACATGGAGACAGAATCACGATACAGTAAAACCTAATTATAAACGCGGAGGATTTACGATAATGATATTCCAGAACCATGGTTCAAATGTTGGTTCATGTTACGAACAGCGCTTCAGGCTACGAACAGTGCTTCAGGTTACGAACAGTGATTCAGGCTACGAACAGTGATTCAGGCTACGAACAGTGATTCAGGCTACGAACAGTGCTTCAGGCTACGAACAGTGCTTCGGGCTACGAACAGTGCTTCAGGCTACGAACAGTGCTTCAGGCTACGAACAGTGATTCAGGCTACGAACAGTGCTTCAGGCTACGAACAGTACTTCGGGCTACGAACAGTGCTTCAGGCTACGAACAGTGCTTCAGGCTACGAACAGTGCTTCAGGCTACGAACAGTGCTTCAGGCTACGAACAGTGCTTCAATCTACGAACAGTGCTTCAGGCTACGAACAGTGCTTCAGGCTACGAACAGTGATTCAGGCTACGAACAGTGCTTCAGGCTTCAAACCACATCGCCACTACCGGTGTTATACTAATAATGTGAAAGTTCTAACTTAGGGAAAGCTGAACAGCAATTTATAGTAATTTGTTTAAAAGTTTTGTTCACGGCTGTGTAGCGATTACGTGTTTTGTTCATATGGTTTAGTCTTTGTCTTTAGTTCGTGTGGTTTAATCATTGTCTTTAGTTCATGTGATTCAGTCTTTGTCTTTAGTTCATGTGGTTCAATCTTTGTCTTTAGTTCATGTGGTTCAATCTTTGTCTTTAGTTCATGTGTTTCAGTCTTTGTCTTTAGTTCATGTGGTTCAGTCTTTGTCTTTAGTTCATGTGTTTCAGTCTTTGTCTTTAGTTCATGTGGTTCAATCTTTGTCTTTAGTTCATGTGGTTCAGTCTTTGTCTTTAGTTCATGTGATTTTGTCTTTAGTTCATGTGGTTCAATCTTTGTCTTTAGTTCATGTGGTTCAATCTTTGTCTTTAGTTCATGTGTTTCAGTCTTTGTCTTTAGTTCATGTGGTTTGTCTTTGTCTTTAGTTCATGTGGTTCAACCTTTGTCTTTAGTTCATGTGGTTCAATCTTTGTCTTTAGTTCATGTGGTTCAGTCTTTGTCTTTAGTTCATGTGGTTCAGTCTTTGTCTTTAGTTCATGTGGTTCAACCTTTGTCTTTAGTTCATGTGGTTCAGTCTTTGTCTTTAGTTCATGTGATTTTGTCTTTAGTTCATGTGATTTTGTCTTTAGTTCATGTGATTTTGTCTTTAGTTCATGTGATTTTGTCTTTAGTTCATGTGATTTTGTCTTTGTCTTTTTGTACCTGTGCGTTTGTAGACAAACTAATTGTGTTTATAGACTCGGAAACAAAACTGTAACTCACTATTAATGAAAATAATTACCGTGTACATTATCTTGAGTACAGTTCGTATTCCGATGCAACACTGTTTTATTTTCGCTGTACCGTCATTTCTAGTCTATCAATTTAAAAACAGCTCCCAAACACGATTACTATACACTAAAAAACATATAGGCCTACTAATTGATAATGAGAAGAAAAATGTTACAAAACTACCCTTCATCCCCCTACTCCCCACCCCTACTCTCCATCCCTACCCTCCATCCCTACCCTCCACCCCACCACTCTACTCTCTGTGATAAAACTACCGTCCACCCCCCCCCCTACCCTCCATCCCTACCTTCCACCCCACCACTCTACTATCTGTTATAAAACGTCACGAGTAGAGGATTTCAATCATCAGAGCAAAACGAACACAGTATGACGTCATATCCGGTCCTTGATTTGTTCAACAACCCTCCGCCATCTTTTTAACCTGATTGTTTTTTTTAACCCCTTTGATTTCAACGGCTAAATTTTTAAACAACTTTACTTGTTTTCACGAATTTGAAACTACCCCGCAATCTACTCATGGACGGGGTGGTCGTACGTTACATCGCATGACTGCTAACTTCAAAAAGGGGCTTAACTTTTACTCTGGAGACTATGAACAATATAAAAAACCGAAGTTTGTATTGGTGTGCAGTGAGCCAGAGTTTCTGCCAGGCATCTCTTCGGGCGGCTCTGCTCCCCCCCCCCCCCTAAAGAAAATCCCCCCCCCCCTCAACGAAATGGAATTTATACAGAAAACATATACTTTTACCAGTGTCCGCCCCCCGGAAAATGTTGTCCGCCCCTCCCCCACCCGAAAATTTCAAATGCACCCCCCCCCCCCCCCCCCGGAGAAAAAAGTCTGGAAGAAACACTGCAGTGAGGTGCCGTGGTGCCGTATTCGGTGTTTGTGGACTAAGACGAGGAATATGGTGGAATGAACAACTGACACGTTCATTTATTCTGTCTGTTGTGGATGGGATTGTCACGTGCTGTTGTGGGTGGGATTGTCACGTGCTGGGGTGGGTGGGATTGTCACGTGCTGGGGTGGGTGGGATTGTCACGTGCTGTGGAGGGTTGTATCACGTGACCCGCACTCACGGCACGTGACCGAGTCCAGGTGTCTGAAACTTATGCTGGGTATGTAAATATGCTGATCACTGACCGCTGAACCAAAATTACCGTCACCAAATACATACCATTGACGTCGATCTTTAATTACTAATGATCTAGCCCTAAATCACGATTGTTAAAACTAGCAATCTCCCATAGCCAATCATTCTTACACATTAGCATTAGCCATTTCTTGCGAACCACTGACCACTAACCTTTGACCCCTGAACTCCTGGAGCTCCAGATTTTGTAACACAAATGAATGTCAGTAAAGCTTTTTGGACCTTTCAGTTTCATGTAGGTCTTTATTTTATAACAAAGCCATTCACGCTAAAATCTATATTAATTTTTGAAATTACATTTTAAATTTAGGATATTACCTGAAGTAACTTAGGTCATAGCCAAACAGGTAAATTATTTACTAACTAATATGAAAACGCGAATGGTGTAAATACAACTAAGGTATAAACTAGTATCATCAGATAATAATGTACAGGTTTTATCTAAGAATTAGACCGTCCCCATGTTCTTGCTTTTGACAGTTCCAATGTTTTTGTCACAACCTTTTTGTGTGACTGGGTTCACGCTGTAAATTTGCCACAGGCCTTTCTCCTACCTTTTATCTATCACATACGAAATCACAAGACAAGCCTTCTTTTACAAATTTTCATATTTATTTTGTCTTCACATAGACAGCGTGTTCAGCCAAGCTACGCCATGTTCTTGCCTTCCTCTCTCTTCCTCTTCTCGCGCATGCGCACAACCACTGTCTTTCTGATGCAATCTCACACACACACTCCCAAGATACGATCCAACAATGTTTCACTGTTATACGCCCTTTCTCCCGTTAAAAAAATTAATTTATTAATTTTTTTTGTTATATAGATCACATTCACTATAAAATCTTCATGATAACATAACAGTGAAATGAAAATCATGTTGAAAAAGAAACTTGCTAATGAACATCCTACATTATTTTATATGTACACTTTTTAAAAATTAAAACAATGATATTCATAAAATACATGGCAGAGTGTAAAGCGTCACTTATCTTATAAGTATCACCATTAAGAAAAATTGTAACTTACGTGAACCTTCTTAGTTTAGTAAGAACAAATGACTCTAACTAAGGAACATCTCCTCTTAGTGTAACAAACAAAAGAAATCATTAAACCTCACTAAGGAATATTGCCTCTTAGTGTATCTCACAATAAATCTAACTGAGGAAAACTTTCTCCTATTAGAACAAAATTATAGCTATGTAATAGTTCCCATGGGCAAATCATATCCTTGATTTCCCTACTTCACTGGTTGAGGTAAACTCCTCATCATAACATATGTAAATTACCACATCTGTCATGTCATACTGCCATAATCATGTTCATTACTTAACAAGATATACAGTATACATACAAGTCACAGAATACAATAAAATGTATGTTCATTTTCATTACTAAATTAAAATAGTGGTAAAAACATATTTATACAAGTCATTTTATGACCTATTCCTATCTTGCTCACATTTTTAAAATGTTAATGTTCTCTGGAAGTACACATCACATACTACATTATTCAAAATTTCCTTATAAGAATTGGCTGATATGTCTCAGGTCATTATTTTCTTTAGTCAGTTCCATGTTTGTTTTTTCATCTTCAATCTGTCTTGATAAAAAATTCAGCTAGTGTATTGTGCAGTCCCTTTACAGCTTAGCTTTTCTTGACATAATGTTCTTAGACAAATCCATTTTCCTTATGAAAGCAATATTTACCAAGTCAAGATTCCAAACACATAGTTAAGCTCTGTTAATTGAATACAGCTTTAAACAACAATAGGATCCATGAGTATTACCATATAAGGTGTAAAAGAAATACACAACTGTTCTGTTCATCAACATCAGTTAGCAAAATACAAGGTCTAATAGCAAACGAAACATTTGTCTACACATTATGATAACAAACTCCATGGTTTAATTTAAATGGTTTTCTAACTTATAAATTTTTCTAAAGTCAATAACATGTAAAATAATGTATGTTAGTAGTCCTCAGTAGTGGTAGCCATACTTTATATCACTGATGCTTAAGTACCAATGCACACAACATAAAATTTTGTTAGCTAAAAAGGAATGTGTAGAGCCAATCAATGAAATACATTTTTTTTTTAACTGTTGAGGTTGGTGAAACACTAAAGTGGTTAAAAATCAGGTTCTATATGCATGATAACTGATGTTATATATTAAAGCTTGAAAGTAAAATCTTAAAGGAGTAGTAAGTTCAGCATATTTATCCACAAAATATTATAAAAATTGCATAGTCCAAACAATGATTTCACTTCTTTCTTTGTACTAGGAGTTTTGATATTTAATATTTTGTCCTTATTTCCTTCAGTAGGTCTAATTTCTTTATTTTCAACCTTGAATTCTAGGAATTCTACTGTATGTACTCCCACATGCAGTTTCTGTGGTGCTATGGTAATCCCATGTTTTCTAAGTCTTTCCAGTAGTTCTGTTAGTGTTTCTATGTGTTCTGCCCATGTGTTATTATGTATGCATATATCATCCACAAAGAAGACCAGGTGTTTCATTCCCTCTGTCATTTTATTCATGAATTTTTGGAATGGCATCACCTTCCATTGACATAGACCTTTGCTAGATGTAAAGACGGTGTATTGTCTTGACTCCTTTTCCAGTCCTATTTGCCAGAAGCCTCTGTTCAAATCACAAGTGGTGAAAATTGAGGAATTACTAATAGTTTCCAAAATGTCTTTAGGATAATTCATGGGTTCAGCATCTATCTTAGTCCTTTTATTCAACTCTCGATAGTCACAACATATCCTTACTTTGTTGTTCTTTTTTCTTACTATTACCATGGGTGATGAGTATGCTGATTCTGTTCTTTCTATTTGCCCAGACTTAAGTAGAAAATCCAGTTCTGCTTCAACAGCTTCTCTATAAGCAACTGGTACTTGGTAATGTTTCCCTTTCATAGCACTATAATCAGTCAATTCTATTTTGTGTTGAATTGTTTCAGTAAAACCCATTTCTGTTGTAATCATATCATTGTACTCATTTATTATTTTGTCCATTATGTTTTTCTCCTTCACTGGGATATGATAAGTCTTAATTTCTTGTGTATTACAGCTTTTACTTATTATAGTACAGGCCATATGTTCATCTTCTATCAGTTTCTCTGGCTCTACATATAATTTCTTCATTCTGTCCATGTGTATAGGAGTGTTATTTCCCTTTATGTTTATTTCATCATTTACATCAGATAGTTTCTTGATTACTTCAAAAGGTCCTTGAAATGCTTCTATGTTTTCTCTGTCTGGCAGTTTGACAAAAACTAAATCTCTTCTTTCAACAGTTCTTAAATATCTATGTTTGTCTCTATCTTCTAATTGTCTCTGTTTTTCTCTATCTTCGGCCTCCATTTTACATTTTTCCAACTCAGCCTTCACATCAGCTACTTCCTTCTCACGCTCCATTCTTCTTTTAACTCTAGCCTTTTCATCAGCTATCTTCTTTTCTACCCAATTTGCCTTCTCTGCCCCAGTGTATCCTAACAAATCAGCTACCTTAATACATTTGGCATAGAGCTCGAAATCCATCGTAATGATGCAAGCACAGTTCTTCAGTTACACTACTAAATCTAGATTTAATTCTTTCTTGTACGGTGTAGAGCACCGACCACTTCTGACACCAAAATGTCACAACCTTTTTATGTGACTGGGTTTACGCTGTAAATTTGCCACAGGCCTTTCTCCTACCTTTTATCTATCACATACGAAATCACAAGACAAGCCTTCTTTTACAAATTTTCATATTTATTTTGTCTTCACATAGACAGCGTGTTCAGCCAAGCTACGCCATGTTCTTGCCTTCCTCTCTCTTCCTCTTCTCGCGCATATGCACAACCACTGTCTTTCTGATGCAATCTCACACACACACACTCCCAAGATACGATCCAACAATGTTTCACTGTTATAGTTTTACCTTTAGACCGTTACAATATTCTAGCACAAGGCAACTCAGGTGTCCAATATATAAAACAATGTCATGTCCCACAGAACTGACAAATGTGACCCTGTGTGTATCGAGATCTCGCGAGATGAGATATGGCCGTCTCTTGTTGTGTCCTTGTGTATCGAGATCTCGCGAGATGATATATGGCCGTCTCTTGTTGTGTCCTTGTGTGTATCGAGATCTCGCGAGATGATATATTGCCGTCTCTTGTTGTGTCCTTGTGATTCGAGATCTCGCGAGATGAGACATGACCGTCTCTTGTTTTAATGTGTCCTTGTGTATCGAGATCTCGCGAGATGATATATTGCCGTCTCTTGTTGTGTCCTTGTGTATCGAGATCTCGCGAGATGATATATTGCCGTCTCTTGTTGTGTCCTTGTGTATCGAGATCTCGCGAGATGATATATGGCCGTCTCTTGTTGTGTCCTTGTGATTCGAGATCTCGCGAGATGATATATGGCCGTCTCTTGTTGTGTCCTTGTGTATCGAGATCTCGCGAGATGAGACATGACCGTCTCTTGTTGTGTCCTTGTGATTCGAGATCTCGCGAGATGAGACATGACCGTCTCTTGTTGTGTCCTTGTGTATCGAGATCTCGCGAGATGATATATGGCCGTCTCTTGTTGTGTCCTTGTGTGTATCGAGATCTCGCGAGATGAGGTATGACCGTCTCTTGTTCTCTTGTGTTTCTTCCGTGTTATTAACAGTGTTAAAAAAATTAAATCATTTTTTTTAAAAATCATTTTTCATTTTGAAATCCAACGAGCGAACGTGCTTTTCACGAAGATAAAAATAGAGCAGGGGAAGTAATTGAAAATGTCTTTTTCTGAGCAACACGCCGGTAAAAGGAATGGGTTTCTTATTTAATTACGCAAGACTGGCGTTGACAATCAAGAACAAGGCATGCACTAGAAGAAAAATCGTCAAATTTCAATTAATTCTTTTGGATTTTCAAATCTTTTCATATCCTGTGAAGGGAGCTTGGGTTATAGTTTCCGGTGAGGGTGGAACTGCTGATACATCAAGTTGGTGGCGTCAGGATGTAGTATGTGTGTGTGGAGTCAGGTTAGATGTGTGCGTGTGGCGTCAGGTTGTGGTGTGTGTGGCGCCAGGTTGTGGTGTGTGTGGTGTCAGGTTGTGGTGTGTGTATGTGTGGCGCCAGGTTGTGGTGTGTGTGGTGTCAGGTTGTGGTGTGTGTGGTGTCAGGTTGTGGTGTGTGTGGTGTCAGGTTGTGTACAGGTGTGTAAGGTGTAATGTGTGGGATAGAGGTGTGATGTTAATAACGTTAAGCGTGTGTTGTTATTTGGTGTATGTTAGTGTTTTGTGTGTTCTGGAGATTAATGCAGGGTGTATGATGGCGTGTGTTGTGTGATGATATGCTATGGTATTTTGGTGTATTTGTTGTGTTTGATTATTCTAGTTTTTGATGGCGTTGTGTGATTGTAGCGTTTAAAGATGGCTTGTATTTAATGAAGCGTGTGTTGTTGTTTTTGTTTTTTTGTTGGTGTAATAAGATAGTGTGGGGTGGATGGTGGTGGTTGTAGTTTGAACAGATAATTCCGGATTTTAATTGTGTTTATGGTAGTATTTGATGTTGGGGAAAGACGGTGTTTTGTAGTATAAGACCAGCACATGATTATGAGTGTTTGAAACATTGTCTGGTGTATGATACGGACTGTACATGTCGCTGGGAGGTATATGGAGCAACACACTAAAATCAGCTTACAACTCATCTCCTACTGTCCCTAATGTCATTTCCCCGAACATAATCAATTCTAAAAACGTCCTGCTTTAATTGCATTCCTAATTTAATTTTTTTTTTGCAACAGCTTCTGAAGATTGAACATGGTTTGGCTCGGTGTTAAAAAAAAATGGACAATGCGTTAAGCCCGTCACAATAATAACACATGCTAATGAACTTTAGGTCGATGACCTCACGAAATGTTGTCATTGTTGGCGGGTGTTGTAAACAGGTAACACGGAAATGTATTCAAAGGGCAGGATAATGGGCGTGAGAGGGCTAAGTCGCTTAGGGTAGAGGGCGTCTTGATAGGAATCGCTAGCATATTGTCTAGGTTCAAGTCTTGGCCGTCTGGGTTTCAAGTCTTGGCCGTCTGGGTTCTTGGGTTGAGTCTTGGCCGTCTGGGTTGAGTCTTGGCCGTCTAGGTTGAGTCTTGGCCGTCTGGGTTGAGTCTTGGCCGTCTGGGTTCCAAGTCTTGGCCGTCTGGGTTCTTGTGTTCCAAGTCTTGGCCGTCTGGGTTGGAAGTCTTGGCCGTCTGGGTTCCAAGTCTTGGCCGTCTGGGTTCCAAGTCTTGGCCGTCTGGGTTCTTGGGTTGAGTCTTGGCCGTCTGGGTTGAGTCTTGGCCGTCTGCGTTGAGTCTTGGCCGTCTGGGTTCCAAGTCTTGACCGTCTGGGTTCTTAGGTTCCGAGTCTTGGCCGTCTGGGTTCTTAGGTTCCGAGTCTTGACCGTCTGGGTTCCGAGTCTTGACCGTCTGGGTTCCGAGTCTTGACCGTCTGGGTTCCGAGTCTTGACCGTCTGGGTTCCAAGTCTTGGCCGTCTGGGTTCTGAGTCTTGGCCGTCTGGGTTCCGAGTCTTGGCCGTCTGGGTTCCGAGTCTTGACCGTCTGGGTTCCGAGTCTTGACCGTCTGGGTTCTTGTGTTCCAAGTCTTGACCGTCTGGATACCAAGTCTTGGCCGTCTGGGTTGGAAGTCTTGGCCGTCTGGGTTCTTGGGTTGAGTCTTGGCCGTCTGGGTTGGAAGTCTTGGCCGTCTGGGTTGGAAGTCTTGGCCGTCTGGGTTGGAAGTCTTGGCCGTCTGGGTTGGAAGTCTTGGCCGTCTGGGTTGGAAGTCTTGGCCGTCTGGGTTCTGTCCGGATGTCTGTGTTTAAGTCTGGATGTCTGTGTGTTAAGTCTTGATGTCTGCGTTAAAGTCTGGATGTCTGTGTGTTAAGTCTGGATGTCTGTGTGTTAAGTCTGGATGTCTGTGTTTAAGTCTGGATGTCTGGGCTAGAATCTAGGGTCTGGTTGTCGAGTTCTTACACAAACATTATGGAAACTCTGCTGAACCTTTTACATTAACTCAAGATCCTTAATACAAGAGCAATAACTAGCCTAATAACCGAAGGCTCACAAATTTAACAACTACTACACAATCAAGAACAACAACTCCCTAACAATCAACCTAAAACAAACACTGGAATTCTGCAATCTTGTAAAAAAAGATAAATTTTAAAAAACCGAAATTTAATGTTTAAAAAATGTGTTAACATAATGAATCAAAAGTGTCCATATCCAGGCTGATTTCTTTTTTTTTCTTTTAATTAAAAACTAACAATACGATGACAAAGCAATCATAGTTGGAAGCTTATTCAAGATTATGCAGTCGAGATTGCGGTCTAAGCATTGCATCACGGTGTTGACAGTTTCATTAAGATTTGTGGTCCTTAAAAATAAATTAGAAATACAATTTTTGATCCTTCACAACCCCAAACAGAAAATTCTTGCATACATTTCTTTAATTTCACCATTACATTCTCTCTACTCGTTTTATTTTATTTATTTTTCATATTATATAGGGGGAGGCTACTTGTTTTTTAATCTCCCTCCCCCCACCCCACCCCCCCCCCCCCCCTTCCCAAAAATAAAAAAATAAATAAATAAAACTGGTAGAGAGAATTTGCTTTGTGCCTTATTTGCAACGATGTGTGTCTTTCTGTTGTGAGGACAGCTTATATATACCATTAACTCCATTTTTAAATCAAACCACACGTCATCAGCTAATTAGAATATTTACACGATCTTCCTTTTCTTAAACAAAAAACATTTTTTTCTCATAGTTAACAGACATTGGGGGTAGTTTTGCTAAACACATGGGTTCGTATACACCTTGATATGATTCAACAAAATAAAACAATTTGTATCACCGAGTCTAGTAAGGAATATACTTGACCGACGTCCAAATCAAGACGGTCGTGTTTTCTTGACAGGAGACGATTTGATCATCTAAATGGCGCCCTACTTATTCCGTCAGGCAGTGCGTGAGGGCCGGGGAATGGTCAGCGATGATGCGGCTTGACCGTTACTTATTAAATGTCGGGGGGGGGGGATGTCGTGTCACGTGATATGATTGACAACCACGGCCTGGAGGGGACTGACCAGCGGTCAGACGTTGAATGAGTGGAGTCGTGAGGGGCCATCTTTTGTGGCGTGTCTGATTCATTTAGACGGTGGGTGGGTGGGGAGGGTGGTGAGGGTGGGGCGACCTTCATTTGGTAGCAGAAATAGTAGAATGTGTTGGGATATTTCTGTTAGGCGATATATATATATATATATATATATATATATATATATATATATATATATATATACATGTATATATATATATACATGTATATATGTATAACTAAATTGCTATGTAAATAACATACTGGCGTACTAGTCGGATCCGACTGCTAACAAAGTAAAATTGTTCAAAGTAAAATATGCACCCCCCTTCTTTTAGCACCCCCTTGTGTAACGCCACCGAATCCCCAGTAAATGTTATATAACGTGTGACACAGGCGGCGACGCTGTGACGTAAATTATCGCCCGATACTTTAATTCCGCTGATAGCCAGATCAAAGCGTGACGTCATTGGCCTAGTGAAATAGATCACAAAGGAAGGGAGGTAAACGCGGCTCATCTTCGTGGTGTCATCTACATTCCCTCCCCTGTGGGTTTGTGTTTGTTGGTGTTTTACATACTCTCCCCTGTGGTGTTTATTGGTGTTTTAGAGATTTTTAAAAAAAAACTAGCATTGTCTAAAGTTTATTTACACCAAAATTTAACTTTATAAACGATTGTACGACTAATGTTTAAACAATGTTATGCTGTCCTTGAGTATTCTTAACCCTGAGGGGGGGGGGGGGGGGGGGTTACTTGACTCACGTTAAGGAAACAAAGTCGGCTGGGTATTTTGCTGACCACACAATCTCCCTTTATATGGCAGTGGTCGCTGCAACAGATCAACTCTGTTTCATCGAGTGTCTTTGGCCACAACGGGAAAGATGATGATAGAATAAAATAATAATTATTGCGTTGTTTAATTTTTTTTAAATATGTTCATGTGTAGTTTTTTTTTTTTTACCTATATTTGAAGATATTATTAGCCCTACTTTATCAATTCAAGTTACAACCGCTACTTTGAAAATCTGTTTAGAAAAAAAAATAACTGCGCGATCTAAAAAAAAACAACAACAGTGTTATAAACTTTCTGATTAACAAATATATTTTTCTTAACACTCCGCATTTTTTAAAGCCAAAAATAAAAACAATTTAACAGGTTATAAAGAGCTAATATCTGCTGCAAATGTGCACTTTTTGTTCGTTTTCGGTAAGTGGACCAAGGTTTGTTTCCTCAGATGTAAACCTTGTCACTCTCTAGAGCTGGATCATGTCTTTTAATGTCTTTGAAGCCGTGTTTTTGAAGATCGATGGAGCTTTTCCGTTATGGGGTACCAGACGGCGATACATGGGCCCGTTTTTTAGTGTCATGTTTGATGCAAGTGTCAAGCTAGTGTTAGAGTTAGGGTTGGTGTAAGTTAAAGTTTGGTTGGAGATTTCATGAGTTGATAACAGCCGTTCTGTAATGTAAAAAAACAAAATCTTAATAGCTGCGTTTTGTCCAAAAACAGGGAAGGTTTGAAATATTGGCTTTTCTAGATTTTTGGTTATGTTGAATTTTAAAGTAATACGTTTGATATTCAATCACTGTAACACCCTCCCCCTCCCCACTCTTGGATTACTGTAACACCCTCCACCTCCCTACTCTTGGATTACTGTAACACCCTCCCCCTTCCCACTCTTGGATCACTGTAACACCCTCCACCTCCCCACTCTTGGATCACTGTAACACCCTCCCCCTCCCCACTCTTGGATCACTGTAACACCCTCCACCTCCCCACTCTTGGATCACTGTAACACCCTCCCCCTCCCCACTCTAGGATCACTGTACCACCTCCCCCTCCCCTCTCTTGGATCACTCCCCCTCCCCTAATTATTTAACATGACATAATTACCCGTCTGTGTATAGTCAGACTTAATCAGTTAGTTGTTCTAGTCTAAAGCCATTTCTTACCGTATCTTTTAGTTTTTGTTTCTCTATCTATTCCACTATCGGGAAGATACGTGTAGAGACACCCACTCACGCCCCCCACCCACACCCTACCCACCCCCCCCCCCCCTCGAACTCTAGCCTCCTAGCTCACCCCTCCCCATCACCTGAAATACTTCCTGAAACACACATTGAGTACTGGAAGAAAGAGTAAACGAGAGAAAAATCGATGATAGGTGAACAATTTTACAAGAAACTGTGACTCTACAGTGGAAACTGTGACTCTACAGTGGAAACTGTGACTCTACAGTGGAAACTGTGACTCTACAGTGGAAACTGACTCTACAGTGGCAACTGTGACTCTACTGTGGAAACTGTCATTTCATTTTTTTTCTTACTGCTTCAATACAGGGAGACTACATTAAAGAGATTAGGGGGGGGGGATAATTTTTAACTGACTTTTGTCACACTAACGTCATATTTACATTGTGCAATATTGTTCTCAACGTCTTAATTTCAATTGAGAATGTGTATATTTGTAACAAGTAAGAATAAACTTGAGCTCGGCATAGAAAGGGATAATGTGGTCAGCAGTATGCTGACAAAAAACAACATACAACAAACATACAACAAACAATATACAACAAACAACATGCAATATACACCAAACATAAGAAAAACAACATACAACAAAAATAAAACAACAAACATACAACAAACAATATACAACAAACAACATGCAATATACAACAAACAACAAACAACATACAAAATACAACATACAACAGACAACAAACAGACAATAAACAACATGTAACATTCAACAAACAACACATAGTTGGACAAAGGCTATGGAAGCATGGTTGGACAAAGGCTATGGAAGCAAATCCAAAAAGAAAAGCAGGCTGAAATCGGAGTCAATGGCCTCAATGGCGCATAACCAGTTGACACGTAACGCTTAATTGTGTTGAAGGCGTGGTCGAGTCGGCAAAAAGCTCATGGTTGATAAATTCGAACAAAGTCTCGAGTTCAAACCCACTGGCAGATAAATCTCGATCCCCTTCAACACTAATAATTAAGAACGAAGAAGAAGAAGAAGAAAGATCCTAGGTAAAGGTGAATTTCTTAAACCATGGAAATATGTTACTCTAATATCGATACCTTATTCAGAAACATAACCGTAAACTAGATTCACGTTAGTAGTCACAGCCCCTAGCCTTGATACAAAATGTACTTTCTAGACCTAACCCTAACATTCCCTCTAACATATAACCTAACCCTAACCTATTTTCTCACACAAGAGAGAGCTCAACGAATGAATCTACACTAGTTATTTGATTTCCAGACAATCTCAAGATGCGTCCCGTCATCCTAAATAGAGAAAACAAAAATATATGAAAGCTGCAAGCAAACTGTTCAATGACAGCATGACAGTTCACTGACAAAAGGACAGCTCTTTGACAGACACCTCCCCCCCCCCAACTGCCCTTATTGTCCCCGTCATCCGCCACCCGTGTTTCTTAAACCGACTGAGAACCGTCCAGATCTCTCCACTTAATTACCACATGTGGTTAGATCTCTCACCTTTTTTCTCGTTGATTCCGAGATGTTTCTCAGACATCTTGGTTTTTTTTTTGGGTTTTTTTTTTCGTTTCTTTTTTGACGGCTCAGAAAAAAACTCACCTTCTTTATAAAAAAAAAAGTGAAATGATCTTATTGATTACAACTGTGAGTTTTTATATTTTTCTGTATTGTTCTTTGTGAAAGAGGATGTTGGTGTTGTATGTAGCTAGTAGTACGTTGTTTGCTGTATTGTGTATGCTATGTGTTGTTTGTTGAATGTTACATGTTGTTTATTGTCTGTTTGTTGTCTGTTGTATGTTGTATTTTGTATGTTGTTTGTTGTTTGTTGTATATTGCATGTTGTATGTATCATTGTGGTGATACATAGTGGTGATCGTAGTGGTGATACACAGTGGAAACTTGGTGGTGATACATAGCGGTATCTTAGTGGCGATACATAGTGGTGATCGTAGTGGTGATACACAGTGGAAACTTGGTGGTGATACATAGCGGTGATCGTGGAGATGATAATAGTGGTGGGGATTCTGGTATTGTTATATGAAGTTCCCGGTATGAACAAAAACACACCGCGATATAAAAACACTGGGTATAACCCATCACCACCACAACCTCACAACAGCCTCACCACAACCCACACCACAACCCCCACCACAAGCCCCACCACAACCCCACCACAACCCCCACCACAACCCTCACCACAACCCCCACCACAACCCTCACCACAACCCTCACCACAACCCCCACCACAACCCCCACCACAACCCCCACCACAACCCTCACCACAACCCCCACCACAATCCCCACCACAACCCCCACCACAACCCCCACCACAACCACAACCCCCACCACAACCCCCACCACAACCACAACCCCCACCACAACCCCCACCACAACCACAACCCCCACCACAACCCCCACCACAACCCCCACCACAACCACAACCCCCACCACAACCCCACCACAACCCCCACCACAACCCCCACCACAACCCCCACCACAACCCCCACCACACATTAAACATACAGCCACAGATATTACCTCCACAATGAGGACAAAACTAACTGGATATCAAACACGCTGACCAGTAGCAGACGCGGCTTCCTGTGAAATGTAACACAAAAACAAATCTAATAGCACACCTCAATGCACCACGGCTTTACATTACTCAGCATGCTAGGTATTTATTTTAGCTGGACTTGCTCAGTCATTGGTTCTTAAACCTAGCACACGTGTATATAAAATCTAGAAAGCTCGCCTTAAGGTGCAAAAACTACTGTCAAATGTGTCGTAATACAGCACTCGTGTAAGTGTGAGCGTGTAAGTGTAAGCGTGTATGTGTGAGAGTGTAAGTTTGTGCGTGTAGATGTAAGCGTGTAGGCGTGAGCGTGTAGGTGTGTTCCTGTAAGTGTGAGCGTATAAGTGTAAGCGTGCATATGTCTGAGCGTGTAAATGTCAGCGTGTAAGTGTAAGCGTGTAAGTGTCAGCGTGTAAGTGTAAGCGTGTGCGCGTGTAAGTGTGAGCGTGTAAGTGTAAGCGTGTACGCGTGTAAGTGTGAGCGTGTAAGTATAAGCGTGTAAGTGTAAGCGTGTAAGTGTAAGCGTGTAAGTATAAGCGTGTAAATGTCAGCGTGTAGTTGTGAGCGTGTAAGTGTAAGCGTGTATATGTCTGAGCGTGTAAGTGTAAGCGTGTAAGTGTAAGCGTGTAGGTATGAGCGTGTACGTGTAAGCGTAGATGTGTAAGCGTGTAAGTGTCAGCGTGTATATGTCTGAGCGTGTAGGTGTAAGCGTGTAGGTGTGAGCGGCCAGAGCCGGCCTTTGAAGTGGACATTGTTGTAGACCAATCGATTCCCGCGGCTCCAGATAACAAATGCACGCGCGACATGCGCGCTCTTGAATTATGTCAAGCGGTCACGTGATTGAGGCAACAAACATCCGGGCACAGGTTGTGTTAAATGCCAGATGTGGGCTTGGTTAGATCTGTTAGGTGGGCTTTGTGAGGTGTGGGAGGTGGGCTTTGGGAGGTTTGGGAGGTGGGCTTTGTTAGATATGTTAGGTGTGCTTTATTAGGTGGGCTTTATTGGGTGGGCTTTATTGGGTGGGCTTTATTGGGTGTGCTTCGTGAGGTGGGCTTTGTTAGAAATGTTAGGTGGGCTTTGGGAATTGGGTTGTGTTAGATATGTTAGGTGGGCTTTGTTGGATATGTTAGGTGGGCTTTGGGAGGTGGGCTTTGTTGGATATGTTAGGTGGGCTTTGTTAGTTGGGCTTTGTTAGGTGGGCTTTGTTAGATATGTTAGGTGGGCTTTGGGAGGTGGGCTTTGGAAATTGGGTTGTGTTAGATATGTTAGGTGGGCTTTGGGAGGTGGGCTTTGTTAGATATGTTAGGTGGGCTTTGTTGGATATGTTAGGTGGGCTTTGGGAGGTGGGCTTTGTTGGATATGTTAGGTGGGCTTTGTTAGTTGGGCTTTGTTAGGTGGGCTTTGTAAGCTTTATTCGGAATGTGAGGTGGGCTTTGTTAGATATTGGAGTTGGTTTTTTTTTTTAATAAATGAGGTGGGTTGTGTTAGATATTGTGTCGTGTTTTGTTATATATTTGAGGTGGACCTTTATAAAAAAAAATATTACTTTTATATTTATATCAACTATTCGTATTCAAAAATGTTTTTACCATATTTATTGACATTAATTTATAAAATATTACTTTATTGACATCCTTTTAAAACCAAACCTAAAAAATTATTTCAAATATAAAAATTACTCTATATAACTTTCCATACCTTCTATGCTGATTAAGAAATTACTGAATAAATTAGATTCATTGTCGTGTACGCCAACTAACACTTACATGATATATTTTAGTTGTATCAGCCAGATACCGAGGGGTAGGGGACATAACCGCAGAAAATCTAAACCAGTCTCCTGAATGGCTAATAGAATCTGCTGATTAAAGGGGGGCAATTCTATTTTCATTTTGGATATTCCAAAACCACTTTATCGTCTGCTAAAATGAGAAATCGAGATTTAAGAGTAAACACACTTTTCCCGCGTTTTTTTTTTACCCCCTTCTGCTTGGTTAATGAATGATTTCCCGCCATTTTATTCCACGTTTAAAGCGGAGGATTTTTTTTTCGTCTGTGAAACGAAGTAAGGGCGTTAACCCTGTTGATTTATATCAGGTTTCTCGGACGGTAGATGTTGTCTGATTGTAGATATTCATCGCTGCGTTTCTTGTGGCCTTCGAACAACAAACACACGCACGCAAAACAGTAGGACAAGTAGACATTTACACGCAAACACCCACGCACGCAATGTCAGACACACACAGGCACACACACACACACACATCAGTCACGCATGCTGATACATACATACTAGCATACACACACACACATACATGCATACACACATACATGCATACACACATACATGCATACACACACATGCATACACACATATGCATGCATACACACACATACATGCATACACACATCAGTCACGCATGCTGATACACACATACATCCATACACACACACATGCATACACACATCAGTCACGCATGCTGATACACACATACATGCATACTCACATATACATGCATACTCACACACATACATGCATACACACATATATGCATACACACACATATACACCCACCCTCAAAACGATCAACAGTTGTGAATTAAGAAAAGATTTCATTTTTGAAACATTAGATCTATCAACATTAGAGGTTAGCTAGTAGACCAGTTTCAGTAACTATCTATCTGCAGCGGTGGTCTCTGGTATAAACAATCTATCTGATGTATTTACTACAGACTTGTTTGTGTAGATTAAACATACTTTGTTTTACCAATATACCTTTGATTTCTAGCCGATGGCACATTTTTAGAGGCTTTCTTAAGATTTCTAACCGACGGGATTTGGTTAGAGGCTTTTTCCTGGATTTCTATCCGACGGCATTTAGTTTAGAGGCTTTTTCAATGGATTTCTATCCGACGGCATTTTGTTAGAGGCTTTTTCTCGGGTTTCTAACCGAGGCACATTTTAGAGGCTTTCTTGAGATTTCTAACCGACGGCATTTAGTTAGAGGCTTTTTTCTGGATTTCTAACCGAGGCACATTTTTAGAGGCTTTCTTAAGGTTTCTAACCGACGGCATTTAGTTAGAGGCTTTTTTTCTGGGTTTCTAGCCGACGGCGATTTGTTAGAGGCTTTTTACCGCATTTCTTCCAAAAGGAAATTTTTAGGTGATTTCTCCGGGATTCCTACCCGACGACATTTTGTTTCACGCATTATCTGGGATTTCTTCCCGACGGCAATTTTTGCGGATTTCTACAGCATTTCTTCCCGACGGCAATTTTTAGCGGATTTCTACAGCATTTCTTCCCGACGGCAATTTGTCAGACGGGCTAGAGACGTCTGACATATTGCATTGTGGGAGCTAACAGCTGGGGCTGAAAGAAAACCATCCATCATAATCCACCCCCTCCCCCCACCCCTAACCCATCAGTACGATACAAACCCCAAATCCTCACCGGGAATTGAATCTGTGTTTACTCTGTTTTTTATGAATATTTTTTTTTCTTTTGTTGTTTGTATTGGTAAAAAAAAAAAAAATTTTATATTTTATTCGTTTTGTATTATAGCAATAACTCTCAGAGTTTTATATCTTTTTTTTCCGATTATTTTTAAAAGAGTCAATTTGTGCTTCGAGAAACGAACTTGAACTTACGTATTCGACTTTTTTACAGCCCTTGCTAGTTTCCAAATTAAATTATTCATGTAAAATGTAATAATTTCTGGTGACAGTTATATTACTCTAATCAAGTAAATAAATGTCATGTTTTTCGTATCGGTTGTAGATAACTTATTCGGTCTTTTAACGCTAACCTTAACTCCCCATTCAACATCAACCTTAACCCCTTTTAACAATAACCTTTACATCCCTTATAACCCCTACACGCTTATCGTAACATCCATTTAACGCGTACGCTAATCTACATACCGTTCAAAACACATTTAACGCTAACCTTGACCCCGTTTAACGCTAACATCGACCCCATTTAACGCTAACCTTGACCCTGTTTTAACGCCAATTCTGATCCCGTTTAACTCTAACCTTGACCCCGTTTAACACTAACCTTGACCTCATTTAACAACCTTGACTCCATTAACGCTAACCTTGACCCCATTTAACGCTCACCTTAACCGAGTTTAACGCTAACCTTGACCCCGTTTAACACTAACCTTGACCCCGTTTAACGCTAACCCTGTGTATCCCCAGCCCGTCTGGACGGAGTAAAGACGTACATGGCACTGCGGCGTGTCCCGCTCAAGCTGCAGGACCGCGTCATCAAGTGGTTCGACTACCTCTGGATGTGCAACAAGTCGGCAGACGAGGAGAAGTCCTTGAGTCTACTGCCTGACAAGCTCAAGGTCAGATTAAAGTCATCTCAGCTCTCAGTCACCTCGTCTCTCAATCACTTGACTTCACAGTCAGATTATCTCAATCATTTATGTCATTTTGTATTCATGTTATCAAGCCTGCACGTCATTCGCTACTGTTATCTCGTCTATGTTTCACCTCATGTATATGCCATCTTACATCTGCCATCTTACATCTGCCATCTTACATCTGCCATCTCACCTCTGCCATCTCACCTCTGCCATCTCACCTCTGTCATCTCACCTCTGTCATCTCACCTCTGTCATCTTGCCTCTATGTCATCTTGCCTCTATGTCAACTTGCCTCTATGTCATGTTGCCTCTATGTCAACTTGCCTCTATATCAACTTGCCTCTATGTCATGTTGCCTCTATGTCAACTTGCCTCTATATCAACTTGCCTCTATGTCAACTTGCCTCTATATCATGTTGCCTCTATGTCATCTTGCCCAGTGGCGTAACAACCATCTAACAAAAGTGGATCAAGACCTAGGGCCCCCCAAGGTCCCAGGGCCCCCGAGGTCCTAGGGCCCCAAACCTTTAAAAAACTCAATCGAGCCCTTGAAACAACTGACGCTGTTTGAAAATAATCACTTTTTAAACAAAAATCTTTAAGAACGCAACAAGCTGTTGTTGATGCAATAAAGATAAAGATTTTTAAAATACAGCTATTTAAAAATGGAATTGTAAAAGTAGATTATGTGATTAAATTGAGCTAGAAAAGTTTGAGCTTTACATTTTTCCAGCTTTCAGCGATGTGTAGGCCTACAATCAAATTTTGGAAAATGTTAATGATCCGCTTTTATGTCAATTTAGTTTCTACTTACGCCGTGGTTTAAATTAAATCATAATTTTCACACACACACAAATAATGTATTTACGTATGTAAGAAGCGAAATATATTTGCAGAATAAATAGCAAACAGCTATTTTATAAAACAAAGTAAAAGTATGTTTTCTAATACTAGACCGCCACTAGACTGCTTCTAACACCACCCAAAAACCTCAAACTACCGACCTCAGCACCAAGATGAAACCTATCACCCTGTATTTGACCCCTGGGGTTGAAATTCGACCCTAGAGACTCCAGTAGCATGACAAGACCCCTGCCATGAGTGACGACCTTCATAAACTGCTAACTTACGCCTCAAAACTGATCCCCCCCCCCACACACACACACACCCTTTCCCCACCCACGCCTGGTTTGAATACAACAACAAAACTCGTTTAACCTTTTTTAAACCTTTTTTTCACCTTTTTAAAAACTTTTTAAAAACTTTTTTAACCTTTTTTTTTAACATTTGATTGCGTAGGTTTTATTGATTCCGTTTTATGAAAGAAAAAAAATTAATTGCCTTTTAAGGGTTTGCACCGAATAATTTTTAAAAAAAATAATGTTTTCAACTATGTCATTTTTTAAACTAATTATCTTTAATACTTCAACAAAATGCAGTACATTTTTATGTTATTGATTGAACCCCACTTCTATAACAATCAAAATGCATTTTCAAAAATGTACCCAAAAAATAATCCATTATCTCTTTGACGTCATAATATAAAACTTTTTTATATTAATTTTAGTTCATCCAAGACGGTTCATTAAACACAAGACGATGACGTCCATTATTACAAAAAAAATGTCTTGACTTGAATAGTTTGCACACCATCGGAGTTTCTCGGTACTGATGCAGTTCTATAAAACTTGTGAGGGGACTTGTAAACTGAAAGGGAGACGCTGAATGTAAGATTACAGATGTAAGATTGCAGCTGTAAGATTGATATAATGGAGCTGTAACCGTGAAGCTGTAGCAGGACTGGAGTCATAAAGCTACACAGCTTGCGTCAGAGAGTCATGATGACTTCCACACCCCATCAGATACTATCGCTTTTATGTGACTCACGAATCTAAACTAACACTAAACATTAAGCCCACAATCCCATCAGATACTATCGCTTTTATGTGACTCACGAATCTAAACTAACACTAAACATTAAGCCCACAATACCATCAGATGCTATCGCTTTTGACTCACAAATCTAAACTAACACTAAACATCAAGCCCACAATCCCATTAGATGTTATCGCTTTTATGTGACTCACGAACCTAAACTAACACTAAATATTAAGCCCACAATTCCATTAGTTTAGTTGACTGTAAATTGCACCAAGATGGCGGTGCTATGCTGGTAGTTTGAACAGGAGACCAAAAGACGTATCAGTCGTTGAACTTCACGTACCGGACATGATATTTCCCCGGTGACTTTGATGATATCTCCCCTATGAATTTAATGATATTTCCCCCATGAGTTTACTACAGATTTTTTATCTGAGATAATTTTTAAAGTCTCGAATGGAGTTGTAAGAAATATTTTATGGCCCCGTGTGAGTTGGTGGTCATTAAAGAAATTTAATTTTTTTAGAAATGTTTCTTAAACTCTTTTTTCATTGAAGAAATTTTTTTTTAAAACATGCCGTTAAAAGCTTCCAGAAACAAAATGACATGACGTCATTGATAATCATTTACTGACACCCACTTTACTGACACCACTTCTAACTAAGCTCAACCTAACTCCACCTATACTCCACCTATACTCCACCTATATTCCACCTAAACTCCACCTATACTCCACCTACATTCCACCTATACTCCACCTATACTCCACCTATATTCCACCTAAACTCCACCTATACTCCATCTACATTCCACCTATACTCCACCTATACTCCACCTATATTCCACCTAAACTCCACCTATACTCCACCTATATTCCACCTATACTTCACCTATACTCCACCTATACTCCACCTATACTCCACCTATACTCCACCTATATTCCACCTCTACTCCACCTCTACTCCACCTATACTCCACCTATACTCCACCTATAATCCACCTCTACTCCACCAGGCTGAGATCGCCATCCACGTCCACCTCGACACCTTGAAGCGTGTGGAGATCTTCCAAGCCACTGAGGCCGGCTTTCTGTGTGAACTTGTGCTCCGGCTACGTCCGGTCCTTTTTTCTCCCGGCGACTACATCTGCCGGAAAGGTGAGTACAACACGACTACATCTGCCGGAAAGGTGAGTACAACACGACTACATCTGCCGGAAAGGTGAGTACACCACAACTACATCTGCCGGAAAGGTGAGTACACCACGGCGACTACATCTGCCGGAAAGGTGAGTACACCACAACTACATCTGCCGGAAAGGTGAGTACAACACGACAACTACATCTGTCGGAAAGGTGAGTACACCACGTCATACGATGACCCATGAGCATGTTGTACACGTCAGCGGGTGTCACATGTTTCTTGTAAGGGGACAGCTGTGTTTTGTCCCGACGGCCCATGGTTTAACGGGGTCCATGGTTTAACGGGGGTCCATGGTTTAACGGGGGTCCATGGTTTAACGTCAACCCATGGTTTAACGGGATTCATGGTTTAACGTCGGCCCATGGTTTAACGGGGGGTCCATGGTTTAACGGGGGTCTACGGTTTAACGGCGGTCCATGGTTTAACGGGGGTCCATGATTTTACGGGGTCCATGGTTTAACGGGGTCCATGGTTTAACGGGGGTCCATGGTTTAACGGCGGTCCATGGTTTAACGGAGGCCCATGGTTTAACGTTCTGTTGGTATAAAGCACGTGATCTTAACACCTATGGCTCACCAACTGCTCTATCCACTACCATAAGAGAGTAGGTACCTAACTCACGTTAGGGAGTGTAAAGGCGGCTGGGCATAGTGCTGACCACATTATCCCTTTATATGCCGAGGTCAAGAAACAAATGAACTCTTCTTCATCTACCCAATAGCTCGCTAGGTCTGAATAGCAATCTTTATTTTAATAACATGAGAGAAGCAGAATAGCAGTTTAAGAAGTCATGTTGTGGTTTTGTTGTACTTTGGATTTTTAATGGGTTTTTTCCCGATCGGAATACGTCAGAGTAACTGCTACCTAACGATTAAGATCAGATACTGCTGTTGGAATGGATTGAGCGAGAAAACTCACCCCCCCCCCCCCCCCCACACACACACGTGGGACTAAATACCTGAAAGAAACCTAGCGGCTTACTTCACTTGACCTCAGCCGACATATCGATCGGAAAACGTCACTTTAATTTCTGTCCAGTGTGGTGACGTAATTAAAATGATGTCATCACTCTACCGGTCATTGCTGTGTTTATCGATGCCGCCTTGTGGAAGATTTATGGGTGGGGGTTGGGTTTTTTTTTCATAAATCTGATATTGGTGGGAGGGGAGATAACTGCACGAGTCTGTCAAAGGTAAAGATAGCAGGGCTAACAAGCGAGTGACTTCCCTTGTTTGTTCAGGCTGGGATATGGAAGTGGGTGTTCAATGTTTTTATTTTATTTATTTTTTTTAAATGCAGGTTTGTTTAAATAGAGTGGTACATTTTATATCGATTTAAGTTTAAATGGATGAAGTTTGGTAAAATATTTGTTTGTACAGGTTGCTGGAGGTCGGATGGTCGGGTCGGTTCAGCTCTTTGTCGCTAAACTAGAAAGTCCCGAGTTCGAACTCCGGCCAAATTAGACTCGATAGCTTAGGATCTAGGAGTGAAAACTCCAAAATCAAACAACCGCTGCCTTTTAGTTTGTTCTAAGTTGGACAAAGGTTTTGGAAGCATATTCAGAAAGAAAAGCAGGCTGAAATCGGAGTCAACGACCTAAATGATCCATAACAAGTTGGCACGCAATACTTAAAGGTGTTGGAGGAAATTTCTTCCAACATTCCAAGGAAGAAAGTAGAAATTAAAAAGACATCTTGTTTGAAAAAATGAACTCTGAGTCTTTATTACAGAAATTCGTAATCATCACATTTAGGTATTGCTAAACGTTTAGTGTCTATGGAATAATCGATTATTTAGAAATATCATCAAAATGTTATTCTGGCAAAGGCCTGGGTGTGAGGGTGAGGGGTGAATAGAAGATCTCCCACCAGTTGTGAGGGTGGGGAAAAGCAACACTACCAAATGTGAGGGTGGGGGTGACGAAGATGATGATACCGAGCCTGGTATTAGTTTAGTGACATCCAACACACACAAGTCAAATTCAAGATGTTCTATAATTCTTTATTTTCACAAATCAATTCCCTACTTCTATTCTATACTCTATGCTGTCTACTAATATTTCTAACTACGCACACCCATGACCAATCCTAACACTATCTACTTCTAACTCTCTACCTAACTCTACATTTCTCTGACCATTCTCTTCTGTTACCTATCACCAACTCTAACTGCTCCCTAGCCCTACATATCTACGTCTGCCGCTGATCTAACTACTGACCCACGCTCCACTGGTCAGCTGACCGTACCACGTGACCGGTCAGCTCCTGTAAATCCATTGGTCTGTTTAACTAACTAGCTATAGTCTGTTTCTACCATCTACCTTGAACCAGCGTCATCACACTGGGGTTGTGACATCCTGGATTCCAGAATGTGAAACACAACGTCTCAAACTACGCTAAATATGCAGATGTAAATTTACGTGCAGCAAAAACCTGACAACCACAAGCAAAACCTGACAACGACAAACATACAAAAGAAGAAGGGGAAAAAATCTTAATAAATCATTTGTGTTGTTTCCCTTTACCCACAACTTTCAATTGCATTATTAAGAGTTCGGTATTTCTATGGTTGTTCCTGTTCGAAGCTATAAACTAACTTAGCCAATCATTACAAAAGGATATATTATTTATGTGTAAAGTTTAAAGCGATTTACGTCTTTCTATTTTAAATCACACATCGCCTAAATCAACCCATTATGCCTAGTAATTTAATTTTAATTATTTGATACAACCATGATAAATATTTTTTTAGCGCAATTTCCATACTGGCAAATTGCGTTTAATAATTCGTCATTTCTGGATGGATGGATGTGTGTCCGCAGCTCGTATCTCCTCCTCAACGAAGCAATATCGAGGACTAGTTCCAAAAGCAAATATGTTAAGCAAGTTCCGAGGATGAACATAGGCCAAAAAATTCCCGGAATTCCTTCCTGGATTTCCCGGAAAAGCCAAAAAACCTCGAAAAATACAGTTTTTGCCCATATCTCGGCAACCAGACCACTTAGCGACTTGAAACATTTACCAATCGATTCCTGCCATAATTTAGAACAATATTGCCGAAGAAAGTTTTCAAAAATATCCTTTCGTTCGGTCACAACATTTTTTAAAAATATATTTTTAACTGAGCATCGTGTAGGAGTTTTACTTATTAACATAAGGAAATTGCGCTTAAATTGTCACTAGACTTTTTATTAACTTGTTTTCAATTGGTTCTAAAAATCTATGAACCAGGTCAGCATTTAACACATTGATACATTCGTCCAATGTGTGCCCGTTCTCTTTAATCTTTATTTGTGAATTTTTTTATTTTATTTTTATTTATTTATTTATTTATTTTTTTTTTTTTTTTTTTTTTTTTTTTTTACTTTTTTATTTTTTTCGCCTCAGACACGTAATTTATAGTGTCAGTTGTGTGTACGCTTTAGTATTACAGTTTTCATCATCGGCTTGTGAGGACTGATACAGATTTACAATAGTAATATTTCTTTCTTACTGGTAGCCTGCTTTCATTCATATATGATGGTTTAATTATAGATAGATCTAATACAAAACGTCTAAATATAAAGAAAAAATAAAAAAAATAAAAAAACCAACCTGAAAATGCAAATGTGTAATTAAATGATGATTCAAGGGATTTTTTTTTCCTCGGCGTGGTGGGCTGAGGGGATGGGGGGGGTGGAATTTGGGTTTTTAAGTAGAGCTGAAAAAAAAATTGGGATTACCGAGAATTAAAATGATACAAATTTTAAGCAATCGGAAAAGTAATGTTATTACAATAAGACACATCAGCAAACATTCTTTATTTGTTAATATTAGAAGAGTTTACAAAAAAGATTAATAACAAAACCGGTATAACGTTTAATTAGACGATTCAATTTTCATGTAAAACTATGTTTTATTATTTTACTACGCTAAAATTTTAAGAATCAGCCAAAAAAAATTGTTGGCATATATACAAGGTTATATCAACCATTTTATAATTTGTATTTATTTTAACAATACATATTAATTAATATTTGAATTCTGTTATTTTTAACAATTTTTAAAAAAATCGTTTTATTTATTTTGCAATTTAATTATTAGTTACCTCCCTTGATTCCTTTACTTTGAAAAATGGGAGCTAATATTGCTAGGAAAAAAAATGTGGGCCCTAATTTAGATATATATAAAAAATCCCAAAACATCTCATAGATGTAGCAACATTTATGGGGGGGGGGGGGTTGGAGCAAGATTGACAGATCGGTCCGGTCGAGGTATTTGGTCGCTACACCTCTGGGTCATTGTAGGAATTTTAGGAATTTTTAGGAGCTTTCATAGATTATGAAGCTGTTTTAATGAATGGTGTGTGACATGTTGCATCTGTGTCCACATTCAGCGGGGAGAGTTCGGGGAGTGCTGATGAATGGGTGATCGAGAAAATTGCCTGTCAATTTTTCTCGAGGCGGAGAGGGGAGGCTACTCCGTTATTTACGCCCATGGTTTATCAGAGACGTAATTAAGTCAATTAGATTTTTTAAGACGTAATTAACTATTAAGTTCAGTGTGTGTTTATTTATTATTTTTTGTTTGGTCATTTCTAAAGAAGGGTCGCGTGATCCCCTTGAACTACAGGTTCGAGCCGCTCACTCAAACACATTAAGTTGTCAACTAGAAGAGTTGTCCCCCTTAGCGGGTTAACACCCCTGGCTTTCAAACCGCCCCCGACGCTGTGACCATGACAACGGCGTCATGCTATGACGTCATACTAATGACACGAATACCCTCTGGGATCTGAAGATTGAGAACCGCGGTTAAGACGATCTGAAGTGGGGTTTTAAACACCTAGACGCCGTCAGTCTTAAAATGTGTAGAAATCCGTCTTTCCCTCTTCTTTTAAAAGCCAGAGTACTTTAAAGTCTGAATGGGGGAAATTTTGTTCTCTTGGGGTTTGGGCTTATGTTTAGCACTAGAGTTATGACTTTATGTACGGGCTTTAAAAGGATGTAACTTTTGACTAGTGTCAGCATTACAAATACTCAGTAATTAGTACAGTGTGGCTGTCACAACACCCCCCCCCTCCAACCTTATATTGACTGTAAAAAATCCTTTTTAGGCCTAGAGATCCATTGGACAAATAAAGTAGTTTATATTTTTTTTACCTCAGTATATGAAGGGAAAGTGTGGTCGGTACTTTGCCCAGCCGCCTTTACTTTCCCTACCATGCGTTAGGCACACATCAGAGCTGGGTGGACTCAGGGCAGTGTTTCTTCCAGACATTGTTTTTCTTCCCATAAACTGTGTCGTTGAGATGTAGACCTAAAGTGTCTGTCTCTCTCCTCCAAGAGGATTAATTGGGGGCAGGGCTGAGAGGACTGCAGTCAGGGGCCCCCGATTTTTAGGAGCCCTCAAATTTGCTGCCTCATTGGTGGTTTTCACTATAAAAACAAAACTTTTAATGTTTGCAACACAAGCTTAAATTTTTTTTCCCGAAATGACTTATATATATATATATATATATATATATATATATATTTACAAACGGGCCTCCAAAAAAATTCAGCCGGGGGCCCCGCTCAAGCTTAATCGCCCCTTCTATCCCCACAAGGAACCTAAAGTGTCTGTGTCTCTCCCCCAATGGAACCTAAAGTGTCTGTGTCTCTCTCCCCCAGGGGAAGTCGGCAAGGAGATGTACATCGTCAACAGAGGACGCTTGCATGTGGTTGCTGATAACGGGAAGACGGTCCTGGCCACCTTGAAACCTGGTTGGTTCTTTTGTTTTGTTTTCTTGTGTATTTGGTTGGTTGATGTAAGGCTAGGTAGTGCAGGAGAAGGGTTGTCTTTGATTGTAAACATGGATAATATGGTCACATGACACGACAGCATACACATCTTCAAACATGTACACGGCTCTATATTCTAAATCCTAATATGTTCCCAATGATTTTGTGGTACAAGATGAGTGAATATCACCTGTTCCCTCACCACACCTCTCCAAACCTCAACACAACACTCCAAACCTCACCGCACCAATTCCACTCCAAACCTGACCACACCACTCTAAACTTCACCACAAAATCCCAATCCAAACCACTCTACACCTTAACACATTACAGCCTTTTAAATATTCACACTATAACTAAGACTAACTTAACTATTCTCTCAAAGCCTGCATTCAGTTTTAAAGCTTCAGACAGCCAAGTTCCACATTCCATTGTATCTCAATCAAAAAGGTTTGAACACACGGTGCAAGTACAAAACAAATTGTACAAGTGAAAAAAAAACTGCAAAGTTGTTCCTCAGGCTTTCATCAGTTGCCACAACGCTAATGCCACCGTTGAGAAAAAAAAAACTAAAACATTTTCTGACTTTTTCCAGTACTCATTTTTTTACAATCCTTTTAACCTGAAATTCGCGAATGCATTCAGTTCAACGTATTATGGGTTAAGGAAAAAATGAATTTAAATATTGTTGTTTTGTGTTTGTGTGTGTGTAATCAAATTTTAAAAGTTTTTTTTGGTAACTTCCTGGTCTTCTAGAAATGTGTTTCTAGATGTTTTTTTTTATTATTTAACAATTAGAGTAACCTTACGGCTTTAAACAATGCTTGTCCCATTTTTAACATCATGCGAGTTTCGTAGGCGTGGTTCATATTTCAAACTGCTAAGTTAAAGACAATAGGAAAATCCCACAGTTCACGGTGCTAAGATAGTGAGAGAAAGTCGGAAAATCTCACAGGCCAAGAACCCCGTGCTACAATGGTTTAACTTGTGTGTATAACTTTTATTTTCTTCCATCGAACTCAAGTTACAAAGATAAAGAAACCCTGTACCCCACTATCCCACAAGCCAAGAAACCCTGTACCCCACTACTCCAAGAAACCCTGTACCCCACTACTCCAAGAAACCCTGTACCCCACTACTCCAAGAACCCTGTACCCCACTACTCCAAGAACCCCTGTACCCCACTACTCCAAGAACCCTTGTATCCCACTACTCCAAGAAACCCTGTACCCCACTACTCCAAGAACCCCTGTACCCCACTACTCCAAGAACCCCTGTACCCCACTACTCCAAGAACCCCTGTACCCCACAAGCCAAGAACCCCTGTACCCCACAAGCCAGGAACCCCTGTACCCCACTACTCCAAGAAACCCTGTACCCCACAAGCCAAGAACCCCTGTACCCCACTACTCCAAGAACCCCTGTACCCCACAAGCCAAGAACCCCTGTACCCCACTACTCCAAGAACCCCTGTACCCCACTACTCCACAGTGCCATGTTCCACTACCCCAGCTCAACACCCTAGCACGTCTCTAACTCCCCTCTCTCCCTCTAGGCAGCTACTTCGGTGAGATCAGTATCCTCAACATGGGAACCGCTGGCAACAGACGCACAGCCAGCGTGCGCTCCGTTGGCTACTCGGATCTCTTCTGTCTCTCCAAGAAGGACCTGTGGGACGTCCTGAAGGAATACCCTGCTGCCAGGGTCAAGCTGGAGGCCATAGCGGTCAAACGTCTGGAGAAGTACAAGAAGGCGCCCATTGAGAAGGGTACAATGTTTATCAGGGTTATCGTTGGTCAGGGTTAAAATTATGGGTTGGTTATTTAAGAGAGAAAATAATTATCAAAAGGTTAAATGAGAATGGTAAAATATGTAGCAGGCGCTCGATTATGTTAAAAGTTATGAAGTGAGCATTTAAGAGAGATAAACTAATTATCAGAAGGTCAATTGAGAATGGTAAACTATGTATCAGATGCTCGATTATGTTAAAAGTTATGAAATGAGCATTTAAGAGAGATAAACTAATTATCAAAACGTCAAATGCGAAGAGTAAAAAACATTTCAGTTATCCATTGAGATAGGTAAAAAAAAATGTTAGGTGGTCAGTTGCCAAGAAAAATAATAATATGATAAATTTTGGACGGTAAAAAAAATATATTGATCTCTGTGTCACACTTTACACGAGACAAGGCTGTGTTGTATATTTGCAACACAAAGCAGAGTCGCAAGAAGTTGTAGGTTCATATTGCATCTCTACAATCGTGTTATGTGTAAAACAAAAAAAAGATAAATACTTACTAAAGTTACATATAGCTGAATGAAGTATAGATAAAACAGAAGCATTCAATTAAAACAAGTTTAATGTATTTAATGTTTTCAATTTATTTAATCTATTTCTACCTCTTTGACCTACTTTTGACTTCAATGTTTCCAGAGTTAAATCTCTTTGACCTACTATTTTTTTTACTTAAACGTTTCCAGAGTTAAATCTAACATACTTTTGACTTCAATGTTTCCTGAGTTAAATGTCCTTGACCTACTTTTGAATGTTTCAGTGTCCATGTCCAGAAGCCGGAGCACCCCCGGGCTGGTGGAGAGCACGGGCAAGATGCCCCTGGACTCCATGATCGTCCACCGTCACCACACCCTCCCCGTGGGTCTCATCCACAAGGACGGCTCCTCGGGCGGCCCCGCGGCCCGGGACGACCACGCCTTAAAAACACTGACCAACACCCAGAGCGAGGACAACCTCATCTCCCGCTGTGCCACCGACCAGCCGCGCCGGATGTCGTCCGATTCTCAACATCCGGTGGGGAATATGACGACGTCCATGACGATATCCAGTATGACGTCATACTGCGGGACCCCGCCGCAGAAATCGCCTATTTGCACCGAACCCGCCAGGAACCCGTTCAGCGCGCCGCCTAGTCCAAAAATAGCAGCCTATCAAATTCGAGATAACACATCTATCGTCAGCACGGCTCCGCTTATGAATGGTCATTCATCGTTAGGTCATTTGACGCCCCATCACGGCCCACCGCCCTTGTCGCCGGCGCCCCCGCAGTACGCTTATCACAACATGACCTTCCTCAACGCCGGCCAACCCATCAATTTTTTATCCCCGTTCTGCGCGCCGCCGGGAAACTACCCGGCTTCCCCGTCGCATTTCCCGGGCTCGCCTGCTAGTTACCAGCACTCCCCGACGCCTACCCTGTTGTTACCCCAACCTCCTTCCACCCCATCGTCACACGGGGGCTTGCTCTCCTTAGCAACCCAAGCCCCCATCCAAAGCTACCCGCACTCGCCGTCACTACTCCACCATTCCCCGCACAGCCTCACCTCAACATCCACCCAACTACAGCCGCACTACCCATCAACACAGCTCCACTCCCCGCACTCCCCAATCCCAGCTAGAGAACCCACGCCCTCGGAAACGTTGCTGAAGGAAATTACGCGCCTGCGCGAACGCCTCGCTCAGCTGGAAGGGGAGAACACTGCGCTGACTGTCAAACTGAACCAACAACAGTGGGACGTCGAATCGCGTCTCACCGAGTTGGAGATGCACATCTGTCAGAGCGACAGTGTCGCTAGCACAGACTTCGACGGCGATAGTCTACGGCAGGACTCTAAATCCACACCTCCCACTGTCAACAAGGAATCCATTATTTAATCAATGAATGCTTCATGCGAGTTATGTATATGCTCAAAAAACGGATGTGTCTGTGATTCAATTGAGAGCTATATTCTAATTATCATTACTAGAATAATATGTTTAATTCCAAAAAACTTGGTCAAAGGGACGTAACTCTATATTTGTGATTAACAACAGATGTGTATATTAGTGCAATATAAAACACCAATAAGTGTATGATTAGTGCTCCAGTGATACGTGTGGATTTGTTGCCGATTGGTTTTTACCATTCAAGATCAACGCGTACGATTAAGAAGACATGAATGAAGTTTTCTGCATTTTTTGTGTTGTTTATGTAAATCTAGATTACAAAATTCTGGATTACACAAAAATAATGTGTTTGTATTTAAATTTTATCTTATTTTTGGTGTAGTTTCCATTTATTGAAACTTGTCATATTGAATATTGTGTATATTTTAATATTTTTAATTTGTTGTATTTTTTTTTTCCATTTATAGTTTTTAATTATCATTATGTAATATTTTAGCCATTTCAGCTAAAATATTCTGTGGGACGAAATAAATGAAATATGCAAATTATAAATTGTCCCTCACAGATTTATTGGTTAAAAACTATTTATTTCAACATGTTATGAATATTTTACGATCATTGAAGATATGTTACAACTATTGAAACTATTAAATTTAGATTAAACTTTTTATATGGAGAAGTAGATCTTGTTCATAATAATAGACTAGTATAAGATCTAGACTTCATCAGAGGGATAATGCATAGCAAAATTACCATCTAAAATCTCCTTTCTGCAAACACTAAAAAAAGCCACCAAGCATCATTTAATATTACTGGGGTTTAAAATACTAAAAATGTGATATTGTTAAATTATTGTATTGTTAACTAGGCTATTAGATTATCAAAACAGGTATCTAGGCTATATTTTCAGAATCCTATTATTTATTTTTCTTAAACTAAACACCTTTTTTAATAATTATTTTACTGTACAAAAATGTTGACAAAATTATTCTTTTTTTTAAGGATCCAAAATAAATAATACAAAGTTTTTGTTACAAATTAGATGTAGGCTATTCTTGTGTGAAAGAATGTTCTTTGCAAAAGTATTCCATAAACATAATTTAAAAATATATGTTTATAAATATAATTATAAAAGTAATAGATTTTTAAATTAAAAATAGAAGTTAATTCACTTAGCTGGGGTAAAATTGTCTATTAAATACAATTATTTATGAAAGCAATTTTGTTTTAAATGTATATGTACATTATCATTTGTACCAGAACTGCTAAAGTAGCAATGAAAGCAATATCTATGGGACTAATTGACAGTAAACATTTTTTTTGTTTTCTGTAGTGTTTAAGGGCATGGGCAGGTGATGAAAACGTTATTAGACAAAATGCTTATTCCTAAACCCAATGCTATAAATATTTAAAATACTTAGCATATAGTTATGACTCAAAAGAGTTATGTCTAAAAATTTAAAAAATGACCGAAAATTCCCTGCCGTTGTCATGGTGAGGGCAGCCATCTTGGATTTTATTTACCTTTTTAACATTGAAATAACTTAAAGATGGCTTATGCAAATTCAATAAAAACTTACAGGATTATAGAGATACATGTTTTTAACAATTTTGATAGAATATATTTTAAAATACTTTTGTTTTTGCAATTTTTTTTTTCTGAAAATCTTTTTCTAATAATTGAAATGTGTGCAAAAATGCACAATTTTAACTGTAAAAGAAAAACCATACAAATTTTCAAAGTTGGTATATGTATACAGATTAATTAGAAAAATTTTTGATCCATTTTAATAAAAATTAAGAGTGTTTTTCAATGTTAAAATCTTAAAAAACTCCCAAGATGGCAACTATCACCATGGCTACAGCAGGAAATTTTTTGTTATTTTTAACTTTTTAGAATTAACTCTTTAAGTTATAACTATATGCTAGATATGATAGCATTAGGTTTTTAAATAAGCATTTTGGCTAATTGGGTTTACACCATCCGCCCATGCCCTTAATTTTTAAAATATTAACAAATGATATTTTAACAGGTATTTATTGATTATTTATCTGGAAAGTAAAATAAGATAATTATTACTGTGGTGAAAAAAGGTATTTCTTAAAACATTGTAAAGGAACTAAGAAGTTCACAAAATTACTAGTTTAATGGTTTTTATACAAATTTGTCATATGTAACTATTCATTTCTAAATTTATCTAGGTTAAACATTCATGTAATTATCATTGCAAATATTACCTCCGTTTTGATAATTATTCTGTTTTCTTTCCTCCCATTATACCCTAATTCCATCTTTGTCATTGCCATCATTGTAAAAGGACCAATAATATCTAGATAGACTTCTTTGTTATAAAGAAATGTTTTACTTTCATAAATAAATATTTAAATTTTGACTACTACTGTAAATATTTTATAGCATGAAGTACAAATGTCTGTGCAACAATTCATTACTTTGAAATTAAGCTACATTTATGCATTTAGTCAGGAAAATGTAAGCTGATTATACTCATTGATTAAGCATGTAAGATTATAATTTGAAATGTCATTCCAGTGGTCATTACTACTTTCAAGTTTTTATTTTGTTTTAGACTGCTTCAAAAAAGAATTGGTTATCTAGCTGTTAAAACATTTCATTTTATATTTGTTTCATTTAGTTTTAATTATATTTTTTTGAATTCTTGAACTAGGCTATTTTAATTATTATTAAAGGGAAACATCAAAACTTTGCATATTGTAAAAACCAAGTATGCAAAATATAAATAACTCATGTGAATTCTATAATATATAAAAAAAATTATGAGCCATATTTTATTATTAAAATAAATTAGTTTTCATTATTTATTTATTCCAACCATTATTTACAAGATGTGTCTTAATTTAATTTACACATTTTTGAATAGTTTTTTTTTATATTTAATGTTACTTGTTAGTTCATCCATCTAAGTATGGTAATTAATTTGTTTTTTTAATCAACCAGTTAATTAATTTAAAACTCATTAATACAGCAGAAAAATGTAATTTAAAACCAGTTCAGTTAGAATGGGAAGGCATCTTTTCACTGATTACTAAGCAACTTTAGTAATACGGTTAATGAAATTATTAAAATTTGTTTTAAACCATTCAATTAATTTTTTTGCTCAAAGAGGAATAATTTTTTATGTGATATAATTTTCATCGGTTGGATGATAGCATCTATAAATAGAATAAGTTCAAATATAAACAAAGTAAAACAACAATAGAACATAGCAGTAGTTCTTAGCTGCAGAAATGAAGAAAGAAAAAACTGTTCATCTCCTGTTAATCTCAAATGTAGATAAATATCAATATATTATACTTTCATTATTCCTTGCATGTTTCAGCCATGATACTACAACCTTTCAGAAACAATACTGATATTTTTTTAACGTTTTAACAAATATATTATGGGTATGTGTGAGTGTATTTATCTTTTCTCTTCCAAATAAGATTTAAAGGTTAGTAGAACTCAGCTGTCAGTTAATGCAAAGTATAAAAGTTTTTATTATGTTGTCTGGAATGAAAATTAATTTCTATTTAATGTTTTTGCATTTGAACTAAAAAGAAAAATTGTTGACTTATATTATAAAAACAAAAATATTCTTTAGCATGAAGTAATAACATAACTGATATTTTCTCCAATCGCCTTTATCAGAATAAAAATACCTGAAAGTTACATAAGGGGTTGTCCATCACTCTTTAAAAAAAAAAAATACTTATTCTTTCCTCCATTTAAACCCCCTCCCCCAATCACCAATTAATTTTTTTAAACAGCAATTGTTATTTTTAACATATCAATTAAATACTCTTGGTCAAGATAGGTAATACAATTTTTTTGCTATTACATTTTGTAACTAAAAAAATTTTTGAGATTATGGCAAACACATTATTTTATTTATTTTTTTTAAATGTACATTTTAAAACACAAAATTGTGATTTATAGCCCTCCACTCTTACTCACATAAAATGCTGATTACACCCCTTCATGAACTGTCATCAGGTTTTATATAATTTTGAAGGACAAGTATTGATAGAAATATCACTTGATGCTATTTCTTTATGTTAAAATATTTTTGTTGTTGGCTGTGAATCTCAATAACAAACTTTTACCTTTTTTTTAAATTATTAGGTTGATAATATGTGAGTCATATGAAATAGTATGCAACGGATCACCTCACTATAAATAATTAATTTTTTAATTAATCCCTATACTGTTAATTTGTCTTTTATAAACATATTTTAGGTTCATTTATGCTTTACTAAAAAAATTTGATAAATAATATTGATAAGCTATTTAAAAATATTCAAAGAGCTATTTTTGTAAATGTAGAAAGAATGCCATTGTTTTATTATAGATTTTATCAATTATAAAAATGAAAAATACAAAATGATATTCATTAAGATGTATTCAAACTTACAAAGAAAATTAATTGTGTATGCTAACAAAGTGAAAAAATATCTACATTTTTGTGATTTTAGCTGAGTCTCTGATTATTTTTAATAACTTTAAATAATAATAGAATAAAATTGTCCTTGAAAGTGTTGTGCCTTTTTTAAGTGTGAAAAATATGAGAATTGTTCTGTACAAGATGTTTCAATGTACAGTCCAAGTATAACTGCGCAAATAGTATTTGTACTCTGATAATTATGTTAAACTTCTTTTTTATCACTAGTATTAAATAGTATTTTAAAAAAATTTTTGATCATGGAATTTACAGTAAATTTAATAAATGTAAATTATTTGGGCATATTTAGAAAATAGTTTTTTTTTATATAATTTGAAGTATTTTAAATTACGAATTTAGAAAGTATATTTATTTTCCTTGACATAAATCTTTACTAGAAGACTTTGATACTTTGTATGAATCAATAAGAGTGTTATGTTTTACACCAATAATTTACTTCATCTCATCGACCATCATCTTTTAAACTTGTACCCACTTTGTCAGTCTTCCATGCCTCTTGATACCCCTACTTATTTAAATTTATTTAACAAAGCAATCTTTTTTTTTTAAGTATTATATTTACACCATTTTTTTATCTGCACAAGTTGTGAGATGTACATAAGTTTTCAACACAGTATAGCATCCCAGATTTTTTTTTTTATCTTTCTGGTTCTACTAAATATGATTTGAGCAGTTTAAATGGAAAGGGGGCAGTCTGGCACAGTTAAGTTAACCTTGTTTAATATTTCCTTACATCATATAGTTTTTTTAAAAGTTTCATTATGTTACCTACTGAATTCAAATTAAACCACTATTATTACTCAACTGATACATTGTTACTTCATGTCTTATTTCTGACAATTCTGAACTGTTTAAAGCAACAAAATTGATGTGTTTTGCATATGTAAAAACTTCTGGTTTTCATTAAACATTTGTTGGAGATGATGGCGAATAACTGATCCAACAAATGATGCAAAAGCAAAAAATAAAATTTGTGATAATTTATTTAATAGGTGTAGGATATGCACTATAAAAAGTAAAAATACATTTTTTAAATACTGTTCATACAGTCAGACAATCATTGAAATTCAGTGATATAAATTTAAGACTGAAATAATGCTTGAAACAAAAATTTAAAACTAAATTTTAAAATAAAATGCATTTAAAGCTCTAAAAATAAGGCAGTTTTCTAACAGGTGATTCAACAACAGAACTTATTCCGAAAATGTATTTTATAAAAATGTTTTTACTCAACTAACAAATGTTTTCTTAATCAAACTAAGGGAGATCAGTAGCAATCAATCTGAACCAACTGTCCTAGTAGTAGTTATTGGCCTTGCATATAGACAAGTACCTGGTACATAAGTTTCCCTTTCAACACTATTTTGTTTATTGTTTGATAAAGTAAGATATTTTTTGTTAACAAAACAAAAACGGTATTGTTTTTGTTTAGGGACCTAGTTCTATAATGTAAATGCTTTAAAAAATGTAATTAAGTTTTGAAAAAACAAAAATAGCTAAACAAACATCAGATCAGGCAGACATTGGCACTAAAAATTAATAATTGCAAAGCAACAAATCAAAGCTGGATTTCTTAAAGTATCTTCTAAAAGGAGAAAAAAATTTACCCAGAGAAATAAGAGATCACAAAATAAGTGATTACTTTTAACTTAAACAAAAACCAAATCAAAGCCAAAAGTGATGTCAAGTCATGTGAGAGTTCTAGCTGAGGTATCGTGTTTTGGAATGTCCTAACCTGGACTAACAGTTTAGGTATGACTAAATCAGGGGTCTCCAAACTACGGCCCGCGGGCCAGATGCGGCCCGCAAGGTCATCTCATCCGGCCCGCGGAGATCTTTTTGTCCACGGAAAATTTTTTTGTTGGTGATGACTGAGGAACTTTGCCCAGAAAAATGAAAGACATGTCTGGAACTAACTGGCCCCCGAACTGAAATTTGATAGTTAATGCGGCCCTCGGACTGAAAAGTTTGGAGACCCCTGGACTAAATGAATATTAGATACAAGAGCCTTTCATAAACAAGCTAAGTAGGTGAATTAGATTTATAACCCATTTTGACTTTAAAAAAGTTAAATATGATATATTTGCATTGTCACTAAAGATCCATTTATTTGGAAAGTGAAAAAAAATCGCTCCATTAAAAATTGATCGATTTGACCACACACCAACAAAGAGACAAATAAAAAAAGGATAATTAAAGTTTAAGAGGGGAATAATTCAATATAGGTACAGAAATAATTTAAAAAATAATAATAATTAGGAAAAAGCTGATGGACAGAATATTGTAGATCTTGGGTTAAACCAAACCACATCTCCACTCTACATCATAATCATACAAATTAACAAACTTCAAATGGGCTGCTATTTTCAAAACAATTTCAGCTTAGGTTTCTCATAAAGTGAATACACAAAAAAATTAATTTAAATTGTTTAAACTAATTATATTTTTATATCTAATACAAGAGTGAAAATAAAATGTTAAATAATTTTGTATAGCTATATGGATTTTAAAAAATTCATGATCAGATGTGTATACAAAAATCTGAAATTTAACTCATGAGAGTTAGAAGTAATTTGAACATCATTACATACAAGTAACAGTTCTCACCAAACATGTTAATACAAAATATTATTGTGCAGTATACATTCAAATTTATCACAAATAAATAGCTGTTTTCTGACAACATAAAAATATAAGCATAGAATGACAGGATTTGCATAGTAAGTAGCTAGAAGAAAAGTGGAGCTAAAACGACTAACCTCCGATCCACTTTAGAACAAATTTGACACAGACATATGTTCCTTTTCATGTTCATCCTAAATTCTAAAGAGAACTATACTTGTTCAACTACTCCCGAAATTTTAAAGGTGGGACTAAGCCAGATAAATTTGTGCAGACATTGAAGCGGTCAAGAGAAATACAGTCCAATTTGAATCAATCAACTTGTGAAATCTACCTACAATAAGCACAAGTGTGTCTATGTCTATACTGCATGTGCTAGTTCTACCAGGTGTTAGTTAAGGCTGCCTCTAGTTGGTACTTCTTCCATCTGTAACACTGTCTTTATCTAGTGAACACATACTAAAGTAACAAACAATTTTAAATAATTGAAATTTACAAAATTGTGTGTAGAAAGGGACAAAACAATTTTGATTTACTCTAGATGGTGAGTGGACCAACTGACCATCAGGAAATAAAACATGAACTGAATGGTCAGAATGAATCAGATCTGTTAAAAATTGTTCAAGAAAAAGAAAAAATTAAAAAAAAAACATTATCCAGGGTGTTTGAAAGTTATTTAAAATTTACATGCAGATAATTTATTTTGGGACATAAACCTAAAATATAAAATGTAACAATTTTGATCATACAAATATAGCTATCACTGGTATCATTCAATTGAAATTATTTAATTACATCCATAAAATGATATTACTAGAGAATCGCGCACAGCTTAAGCAAGCAAATTACTACACCATAACAATCAATAAAGTGTGAGAAATCAATGATTACTACGGAAATACAAGAAAATAAATCTTTAAAACCATGGTAAATACTAAGTAGATAAAATTTGTCACATTGAAATTGTATGTTTATTTTGGTCAAAATGCTAAAATTTTAAACAATTTTGTACCAAATTGGGATACTCTGTCTTGAGTATAAATATTTTAAAAAATAAACGTCACATAAATTTGTCAAGTTTTAGAACTACTGTATCTTTCACGAAAAACAATTTTTTTAAATAAAATAAAAAAATGAATTTAAGTAAATGATACACCAAACAATGAGCAATACAAAAAATATGCAGACATTTGAGCAAAACTGTGGGTGTAAATGTTAAATTAAATTATTTGTTCCTAATGTCACTCAGCAATGTTTTGAGTTTGTACCCCAAACTTGAAACAGTGAATGACAATGAAAAAAATTAAAAATCAAGTGCAATTAAAATAGGTTTCTAAGCCATAACTAAAAATATACTAGTTAATTCAAATGACTAAACTCTAGAAAAATGCTTAAGACATAATAACACAATCCCATTACCATAAGTAATTTTATCCTTGCTATCAAATAGCTCTGGTGATCTACCAAACACATCATTTTTAAATTAATTAACTAGTTTTTTTGGTTACTTTTTATCAAGTTGAGGTTGCTAAATGGCACAAATTTGGAGGGTCTACCAAGAAGTTTTCAGCAAAACTATAACTATTTTCAAAAGAAAATAATTACTAGTAGTTGATGGATTAATAAAAAACTGTTTGATTAGTAATTTAGCAATTTTATTTCTCAATAGCCTTAAAGTATTTATGGTCAAGTAGCCTACTGATCTTGATTAATCTTTTCATAAAGTTTGTTTCAAATGAGAAAAAAATTAGTTTAGGATTTGTATTCAATCAATACTTGCCATAAGCAGCTAAACAAGGTTTCACAATATGAAATAATCAAACCAATGGTTACTAGTTATGACAATATTAAAAAATAATAGATATTTTATGTTCAAAGAAATGTCAAATTACCCTGGAATATATTTTGCCTGAATGTTCATAAAAAAAAAAGTGAAATTTTGGTGAATCTCATTGAATTATGATAACCTGAGACATACAAAAATGCTAAAAAAATCTTTATAATGGATTAATACTTTAGTAGGATCGTACCCTCTTAATCTGCTGTCAATTATATCAGAATAAAGAATTCAATAATTGCATTGACTTCATGGATGAATTGAAAGCATAACACTTCAAGTGAAAATAATTAAATCGGAATAGGATTATCTTGCAACCATTAATTTTAAGAAACAAAATAAAATTATTACAGTTTACTATATGATCAGTCGTTTAAATTTTTGTAATACAAATGAGATCTAAAATTCAGAAAAAATATTAGAAACTGAAAGATTTTGTTAAAATATGTAGAGAGTACACATTTAGGCTACATGAATAACAGCAGGCACATAGAAATGTAAACAATACCAGCAATTCTCAACCTCTACCCCCATCTAGCAAGTCAGTTACATACAAAACATACACCACTTTCCCCAATGATACATCCCCAATGTTGTAATGAAACCATTTACAGGGTAATTAACAATTAATTAATTAAGTCTTCAACCTCTACCTTGCTTTGGACTACATGTAGACACAACAGCCATGGATGTTCACAGACTTCCCCTTTTTGACTCTAACTTGCTTTGGACTGCATGAGCCATGGATGTTCACAGACTTCCCCTTTTTGACTCTAACTTGCTTTGGACTGCATGAGCTCCCTTTGTGGCAGACACTAGAGGCACTTTCTGGTTGTCGTTATCGTCCGAGCGTTGTGACGCACTGTCCACCTCGGGGCCAGTCTTGTCCAGCCCCATCTGCCTCTCCAGCTTGTGCTTGCTGCTAGACCGTCTCGGCCCGCCCCGTGTGATACTTTTACCATCCACGTCAATCATCGGTTGGTTTTCGTTCTCCTCCTCTTCAAACACCGACCCCAGGGGGGATCTAGGTGACCCAAGTTCAGCGGGGTCAAAAAGTGGATCAGCTGGTTTTCCGTAGTCAACTGTCATGGCCTGCCTCAGGGGTGCCTTGGTGCGTGACACCCCCCGCTGTTCGCAAACCTCAGCATCTGCATCCGACCACGACATGCGCCTCTGTACGTTTGCGTTTGACCTTGGATCCTCGCTGACCAGACGCATCAGCCTCCGATTCCTGTTGGTCTTCAAGCGTATCTCAGTGTGTTTTTCATCTCTCCCGGTCAAATTCCTGTCATAATGAGAATTGACCTGCGAAAAAAAGAATTTAAAAAAAAAAGGTTAAATAAATATTTATCCTATTTAATACTACTGATATTTCAAAACTTTGATCTCTAGAACTATGCCTTCGACTTAACTAATACATTTTTATCCACAGTACATTTTATTATTTTTTATTTATTTCTGGAAAGTTAAACTGGTTTTTAAAAAAGAAAAAAGAAAATCAAGCATGTTCAGAATTAATTCCCCTGTTACAATAACTGTATAATTGTATGTCTATTAGGTTGAAAGTGAAACTTATTTTTAAAATAACCATAACTTTAAGGTTTTATATGACAAATTTATGTTGGTTTTGTTTTAAAGTTAAAGACAAACAAAATTTTTCACACTATGTACCAAACACAAAGCAGTTTTCAGATTTATCTACTAAGTAGAGTAGAAAATGTGTAATTACCATTCTGGTATTTCTTGTTGATAGCAATAAACCACGTAATTGTTTCGCATCAATATCTGTCGCAGCAGTTACAGATTTAGAACGTCCAAAACGACCTTTCCTCAACTCAACTGAAATTTAGAGAGAATTATTTTTATTTATGAATAAATTACATATTTCTAAAAAATTTTAAAACAAACTTTATTTCATAATGAAATTAAATATTTCAATAACTAATAAAGTTGAGAAACGTAAACAGCAATAAAGACAAGGACTTTACTTGGTTCCATTTCTATGGTAATGGCAGGAGTTGAAGGAGCTGATTTAGACTTGGCCTTGGGTGTTCGTTGTTGTTCAACTTTCTCAGGGAAAGGCTCTGCATAGTGTGATAAGGGTGTGGTGGCACCCAGGGTGGACAACATCATTTCTGTGTTGACATGTGGCCTGGTAATTGACAACATTTTATGCCAAAATCTCGTTTAAAAACATGTATATGATAATACTAAAACAACAAATGCAAGTTCCATTCATAGTTGTATGGAATAGTTGCTTTTTTTTTAAATAATTGAATAAAATCATAGCAAGATATAAAATCATGTGTGACTGTAGCAAAGAGTAATTTTTTTTTTTATTTGCAGTCTGCTACATTTTTTTGTAGTTACATGCTGCCAGAAAAAAGTTTGCTAAAATTGGTTAAATTTTTATTTAAAAGAAAGTAAGGGCAGCTAAAAATAAATTTCCTTTTCAGTTGTCTCTTATTCCTGGCGCATAAGAAACCAGAATCATTATCACATTCACATGTTGTAAAGGAAACATGCAGATCATGCACTTTTCATGCACTGCATGGTAGAAGTCTTGTAAGAAAAAAGTTTAAGTAAATAAATTAACCACAACTTTAATAATCGGATAGAAAAATAACAGAAAATTAAAAAAATTTATCCAATAAACTATTTTCCAAACCAAAATATTACAAGAATCTATTCAAACTCTTACTATACCAATAAAATGTATTAAAAATTAAATAGCAATAATAAGTTAAATGCAAATGTTGATTAGTAAATAAAAATTAAGATTTTTTTTTTTTTACAAATGATTAGAAAAGATTTCGTTGATCTATAAATGGCTGCTTGTCTGAGTAGCAATAATAAGTTAAATGCAAATGTAGATTAGAAAATAAAAATAAAGATTTTATTTTTTTGAGAATAGATGGTGTTGAGCTATAAAGACTGCTTGTCTGAGATTTTCACTGAACTTTATAAGTTTTAACTCTGAGATGATAACCCTAAAGATGGACTTGTTAAACCTTAAGGGTTGATAAAATATTTACAATAAATGGGCAAAAAAAGAAAAACTATAACTCACACTCAAGGATGCTTTATAGAAAAAATGCCTAGCCAAACTTGATCAAAATTAATTAAAGAGTATTCAATAATTTGAAAGCAAGCTATAAAAGGGTCAATACTTTTTTTTTAATCTATGATGTTGCAAATGATGTAATTATGTAAGAAAAGCAATTTTAAAATTAGCAATTTCTATAATATATTAAAATTATTTCAATATCATCTATTGACTATATTCCTGAACACTAAATGGGAAGTCTATATTACATAAATCACAAACAAAATATGAAACAAATTTTAATTTAAAAAAGCTAGCTATACCACGCAAAACTAATTGAACTGGAGGGAAAAAATACAAAAACCAACCAAAATTTTGGGTTACAAGTATTTTAAAAAACCTAATTTCAATTGTATGAAAACCTACTTATATTTGTCAGAAACTAGCCTATCATGATAAAGCTGACATTAGCTTCAATTCATTATCCAAAAAGTGGTTTGAAAATGTATTTACTTGTTTTAATTTTAGGCTGACTCAGTTTTTCAATTAAAATTACAAGTCATTCTCATCTACAACAAACTGGAACGCAGTTTTTAAAATACTTGTTTCAAACACTTGTACACCAGGTCAAGACAGGGTAAAAACCTAAGGGCTCTCTGTATTAAACAAAAACAAATTTGACCTTGGATTCAGGTCTAACTTTTTTAACGGTGGGCATATTTTGTTCCTCCCTCTGTTTCTTCTGCGCCAGCTAAAGAAGCAAGGGAAATGAAAAGAAATCCAAAAAAAGAAAAGGTGAGAAAATGAGGTGTAAAAAAAATTGGTTTGAACAAGCGTCTAAGGTTAGGGTTTAGCTTATTAATTCAAGCCAAATTAAAGTTAAAAAAAATGTTCAGTTATTTACAAACCACGACAATTCAATTTTAACTCAATACTCAAAGATTATTTCTTTTAGCATAAAACTGTTAACATAACCAGTTTTAACCTAAAGCTCAACGATTATTTTCCTAAGCATAAAACAGTTAACATTAAACATCAAACATCCCCCCCCCCCCCCCCACATGGACAACTTCATATAAATATGTACAGCTATTATTACAGAGGTTCCATATGTTGACAAACAAAAGTTGATATTCTGTTATATGATTCTTGAGTAATTTTATACTGTGTTCAAGTAAATTTAAAAGTATGACAAGAAATTATACAAATGTTTTGATTATACATTAATACTTGTTTTTTTTGTAAAGAAATAACTTTTACAAATATTCTTAGAAATATGTTTGTATCATCCGGTCATGCTAGGATTTTAGAAGGCAATGTTTAAGATAATAAGTCTTGAGATTGGAAGTTTTAAATTGCACAATAAAGTCATTGATTAGAGTTCAAATTGCGTAGTTAGCTTACAAACCATAATAAAAGACCACTAAGTAAAATAAACAAAATAAATCTGGTAAATTGGGCTTTGGAAAAAGTGAATTGTTAAAGTACAGCATAAAAAATATCACAAGTGTCTGCAGTGATACAGTGATAGATTTTTTTTTTATAGACACCTAAAGATTAATGTTATTAATTTAAACTTTGAAGATATAGATTAATTTTTGTATATGCTTTTTTTAATGTTCCTTCTAAGAACAAACAAAGTCTATTAAAAGTTAAACAAAAGTAGTTGTCTAAAAAAAATTGTATTTAATTAACTTAAAAAATTATTATTTTGCAACAAGAAAGGTCGGATCTATAAACATTTTTTAAAGAAATATTAGAATAAATTAATAATATGCATCAACGCCACATTTCAATTAAAGTAATTGCAGTAACTAACATTAAATAATCCTGTTAAACAGTATTTTCTTTAAAACTTTGTTGCCAGAAATTGTGAGTTGATGCAAATTAAAATTGTCTTCTGATTCTTAATTAACTCGCAGAGGAGCACATTCCAAGTGTTATTTCAGAGTATGTTTTTGAATAAAGTAGAGTTCTGGTTAAGCTGTTAAACAAAAAGTAACAGGCACTGGGTGAGGTCAAGCTATCTGGGAGGGCAGTTCTAGCAACATACGTACCCAAAGAACTGTAATGTACTAGGTATGTGACGCCTGGTTCAAACATTAAACACATATTTAAAATAAACATTCGAATATATAAATATACCGTACAATTTTTTTTTCATTTGTCTTGGTGGTAAACAACATTAAATGTTGAATTTAATTGTAAAGCCATCTTGTTTTTTGTTAACTGTTTGCCCCTATACTCATTTTTTCAAGGCAATAGACAATACTTTTTAAAATATAAAAATAATGACTTTTTAATTGTTCTAAAGATATAAAGCACATCAAATTTTATCTTGTGCTGATATTCAATATCCTTTAATAAATTTTAGATATTAATACTAAAACAAATATGTAAGCATTATGGTTATGTTATTAAATCATTCTTTTTAATATGAAGCAAATTAAACACAGCCTTAGACAATAAAATCTTCCTGTAATAGCATTTGATGTTAATCATAGAAAAATAATAAACCATGTCTATACTAAGTAAACCTCAAATACACTAACCCTCAGTTTTATTGACTTTTAAGACTTGTTAATTATAGCAAAAATTATACAATATTTGAACATCTAGTAAACCTAAAGTAACCCTTAGTTTAATTTCATTTTGAAAATGTTAACCATAGCAAAATTAAGAAACAATTTCAAAACTTAATAGACCTCAAAGTTACAGAAACAGTTGGTTGTCGCTGAATTAAGTAGACATGTTAATTGTGATGAAAATTATAAACTTTATAAACAGTAAGCAAAAAATCTCAAAATATTTTGTATTAACATCTGTCATCATGGATTTCTTATTTTAATTGATCCATTTTCAAAATAAATATCTTGGTTGTAGGCCTTGGATTTCAATGAAGGGCCATTTACGCTCTTTATGCTAATTTTATACAACTAAATAGTGACCCAGCCTGCTGACTGTGGCACTGTTTTGCAGTTTGCACATGACAGCCTAGTGCCGGTACACAATACGTAGACCTGCTGCTTTCTTGTGATTTTTGCAGGCTTTATAAATAATTGCTAGCACTAATGATATAACTAAAGGTCAGTGACTACTACTCACTGTACCACATTGTAGTTGTGGCTAATAAGAAGTGTACATAATACAGAGATTACATGAAGGTTCACCTAAAACATTACCCAACCAGATTGTAATGTTTTGATATTCTGACCACTAATAAGGGAGATAAAGGGACATAATATATGCATCCATTTCTCCCAAAAGAGTCGTGATAAACAAAGACAAATACCAAGTTAATTATGGGGAGATGTATAATAATTTCTTATTTAACATCTAATGCCTTTTATAAATATTTTATCTTTGTTTCATCAAATTAATTACTAAACACCAAAAGAAAAATTGTGAAAATAATTGTGATTGTCAAGAAGGGCTTAAAATACATGGCCATTTTCAATTTTCTAACAATTTTCAAAACCTCGTGGTTTTTTCTAATTGTAAGTTACAACCATGTTTTTAAGTTAGTGTTATAGGCTGAAAGGAATATTAAGTATATTGAAATAAAACTGGTTTCAATAGGTCAGTAGGGCCAGAATAAGCGCTTCTACAACTATTATTTAGAAAAACTGAGATATTCTTGTTATGTTTTTTCTATATACTTGATCTGTTGTTTGCTTTTTTGTGTAGAATTTGTTCACATATTAGATTATAAATATTATTGAAAAATGTATCTTTTATCTCTTAAATGCATTCACATAGTCTTACATATTTGCAAATAATACTTTATATTTTTAGTGTTGAGGAATAATGAATTGGGTTTACATTGAATCATGTGTAAAGAAATGAATTTGGCTCATTTAGCTTTTGGGTTTATCCAATTATTTTTAGATGGATTACTTATGAAAACAGATGTTTCTTTGTCCTATTTTACAAAGTTATTTTAGTAAAAGGCTTTTGTTACCAGCTATGATGTACTATTGAAATTTGACTCACGAATCTAGACAGTACGAATCAGAGCTGAACAGCAAGTTTTTTAACCATTAAATTGTGTTAGAATAAAAATAGTGGAACAATTAAATGTTTTAAAAAACAAATTTTTTAACCATTAAATTGTGTTAGAATAAAAATAGTTGAACAATTAAATGTTTTTTAAAAAACAAATTGTAAACATTAAATTGTGTTAGAATAAAAATAGTGGAACAATGAAATGTTTTAAAAAAAAATTCATAAAAAACGTTTTAATAACAAGCTTTTATGTAATGATGCACTAAAAAGTAGAAAATAAATTATAGACTACTATTTAAATAACTATAAAGAAAAGCGTGGGTCACTTTAGTATCTATTGGATACCTTTACTAATGTTAAGGAAGACACCCACGCTTTTCTTTATAGTTATTTAAATAGTAGTCTATAATTTATTTTCTACTTTTTAGTGCATCATTACATAAAAGCTGTTTTAAAAAACAATTTTTTTTACCATTACTTGTTTAAGACATTAAATTGTTTAACCATTAAATTATTTAAACATCAAATTTTTTACCATTATTTCTGTTAGGCAATAAATTTTTTAAACATAAATTGTGTTGGACATTAAATTGTTAAATACATGTTTTAAACATCTAATTAAAAACCATTAATTCTGTTTTACTAGTAAGTTTTTAACCATTAAATGTTGCAACCACTACTTATATCAGAAACCTTATCTTTTTAATCATTGAAACTTTTTTTAGACAGTTATCTTTTTAACTGTTAAATAGTTTAAACATTTGTTAGAAACAGGCAGCTTCATAGAAAACAATAATGAGTATCGACAAAAGTTCACTGTATCAATTAACAGGAATATTCTGGTATAAAAAGCATAAGTTTTTTGTATTTAAAGTTAAAAAACTTTCTAACTTTGATTTTTTTTTCTTGATTGATCTGTGCTCTCAAAATATTTGTTTTAAATCTATCAATAAAAAAACAAAGAATTTTAAATATCTATACATACATAGATTGATAAACATGTGGGATCCAAAAAATCAAAATTGTATTTTTAGTTTCTAAAAACTATTTTTCTCATGTACTAAGACAAACGTTGGTAACTTCATTACTGAAAGTATTTAGTCTCAAAATAATTAAATTATAAACTGTGAAAAGAAAATACTGAAAATGGGAAGTTAATATTTAAAAAAGAGGTTTAAACATTTTTCAAAAGTACAACACAAAAATAAAAAGCAAGAAAACAAAATGTACATACAGCTCAGGAGCTTCTTCTGGTGTTTTGGCCCCACTTAGCTTCAAGTACTTGTAATGTTCCCTGTGGATTCAAAGACAACATGTCAACTAAACCAAATCAAAGACAACATGTCAACTAAACAAAATCAAAGACAACATGTCAACTAAACTAAATCAAAGACAACATGTCGACGAAACAAAAAAAAGACAACATGTCGACTAAACAAAATCAAAGACAACATGTCAACTAAACAAAATCAAAGACAACATGTCAACTAAACAAAATCAAAGACAACATGTCAACTAAACAAAATCAAAGACAACATGTCAACTAAACTAAATCAAAGACAACATGTCAACTAAACTAAATCAAAGACAACATGTCAACTAAACTAAATCAAAGACAACATGTCAACCAAACAAAATCAAAGACAACATGTCAACTAAACTAAATCAAAGACAACATGTCAACTAAACAAAATCAAAGACAACATGTCAACTAAACTAAATCAAAGACAACATGTCAACTAAACTAAATCAAAGACAACATGTCAACTAAACTAAATCAAAGACAGCATGTCCACTAAACAAAATCAAAGGCAACATGTCAACTAAACTAAATCAAAGACAACTGATATTTAACTTCAACAACAACTTGCTTTGATTGCAGGCAGGCACCTGACTAAGTTTACAGGAACTAAAGTTGAATAAGATGGCAATTCTTTATAGCAAGTAGACACACTATTAATTTTACAGAAACTAGTAAATTCTCATAGAACTTTTTTAAATTTGTGTAATAGAAAACCTACTTAAGAAGCAAATTCTCATAGAATTCTCTTAAGTTTGTGTAATAGAAAACCTACTTAAGAAGCAAATTCTCATAGAATTCTCTTAAGTTTGTGTAATAGAAAACCTACTTAAGAAGTAAATTCTCATAGAACTCTCTCAAGCTGGCATCCCTCGGGTCTGGATCCACCTGCAGCCATTTCTTGAGGTATTTGGTGTCAAATTGTTCCAGCCTTTCCTGGTTAAATACAATTAATTACATGATCGTTATTTTAAGTTTTTAGTTTAATTAATTTTTTATGCATACATTTCTAGACAGTTAATAGAATTATTTTATACTTTTACAAGTACATCCCACATATTTAAAATAGTCAAAATATGTTTACCCGCAAATGATTTTTGCCATGGTCACCAATGATTTCTTCTATCCCTGCCATCAAGTGGTCAGTAATCTAAACAAACCAGAATCAGAATTTAATCATTTGTACAGTAATCTAAACAAAACAGAATTAGAATTTAATCATTTTTACAGTAATCTAAATAAATCAGAATTAGAATTTAATCATTTTACAGAAATATAAACAAACCAGTAATAGAATTTATTCATTTGTACAGTAATCTAAACAAATAAGAATTAGACTTAATCATTTTTAAAGTATAACATTGAATAGCTACACAACATAAAATAACATGGTATTTAACATTATTATAATACTTACGTGTGTGTTCAGCTCAGAATACATGGAACATTCCTTCTCTGGTGCCAGACCTATCTGCAGCCAGTGGACCAGAGGTTTGATGGTGATGCCCTGCAGATCAATAGATATGCACATCAAGTATGGCAATTATGGACATTTCTAAATGTCAAACTCCCAATTCAATGTACCTACATTAAGTAAGGCCACTATTGAGCTTCCTATTTCTCTAACCCCCAGGTTAAGATACATCATGTAAGGTAATTATGTAACTACATATCCCCCACCCCACCCAGTTTATGGTATCTATTTAATGTAGGTAATTATGTAACTACATGCCCCATACCCTTCCCAAGATCAAGCTCAAGATATCATCATTAAATAAGGCTATTATAAACCTAATATCACACTTGCTTAAAAATAACCCAGATATTGAATATATAATACGAGCCGGCCCGCGGCATAACATACGCCCCTATTTAGTTGTTGTTTTTTCTACTTTTCAGTAATTCAAAATTTGTGAATTCGAAAGTAGGCTACCAACGCTGCCACTGAAAATATTTCTTTAAAACACTATAAGTAGCTCATTAAGGACCATACCCCCCCCTTCCTTCCCCCCCCCCCTACATTTAAAATCGTTGGCTCTGCTTGTAAACATTTAGAGTGAACACAGCTCACTAAAACCATGTAGGGGTGGGGAGGTAGGGAGCGCGTTTACAGCTTGTTTTCTAGGCGCGTTTGCAGCTTGTTTTCTAGCGGCTCCCAGAAGAGAATTATATATATAATATTAAAAACTATGTTTTGTACATATATCCTTAAGAAAAAAAAACCCATCTTACCTGAATAAAGACAGTGAATATAATAACAGATAACGTTGTGGTAACAAACATGTTTTTGGCCGGTAAATCATTGGGGTCAAGAAGTGCAACCAGAGAAAAACAAACAGCTCCTCGTAAACCTCCATAAGCCTGGGCAAAAAGAACAAGGTTTGACTAAATGTCTTCACAAGTTTTCAGATTTAACATGAAGTAAACTTCAATTCTAGCCATCTTATGATGCCAACAAGACAATACAGTATAATATTCATGGTTTTTTTGTTGTTGTTTTTTTTTACACATATTGCTATTACAGGGACAGCAAGGCTATGTGGTAGATAAAACAATTTGAATTGTTAACTAAATCTTACCAAAACAAAATGTAAACAAACTTAAAATCATAAGCTTACAAAAAATGTAATTATAAAAATAAACTAAACAACCCTAAAATTATTTTTTAAATATTATAAAGTTTACTATCATAATCTTACAATAAAAACAATAAATCAGATAAACTTACAATAAATCAGATAGACTTACTATCATAAACTGCTCACTAAACCCAATTCTCCTGACACGATACACATCAAGCCAATTGATAATTTTTGACATTCCAAATATAACTGAAATTATAATATCAAGCCAAGTTATAATTTTTGACATTCCAAATATAATTGAAAATATGAAAATAATACATTACATTTTTCGATAAATTAATTTCTTATGGGTTTAAACACAAGAATACAGTTCCTGAAGAAACGCAATAGCAATTGGATAAAGAGTAAGTTAAAGCTATGGACGATAATAGTGACTTACTGATAAACCTGATGAACAGACAAAAGATAATAGCGACTTACTGATAAACCTGAAGAAGAGACAAAAGAATATGGTCCATAGGGTGAAGCCAGTATGCCAGACGTGCTCATCATTCACCATCACAAGGCCCAGAAACAGGAAGATTATTATTTCATTGGCAGAACTGAAAATTTTAAAATACAACATCATCTTTTTTTTATCGTATTAGATAAATATTATAATCTAATTTATGTGACCAGTCAGACTCAACAAAAACAATTATTTTTTATAATTTAACTTTTCTTCTAAATTTTAATAAAAGATTAGCATTTGAATCTGTTTGGTAACAAATCCATTTTGAACTGTTACTTGAACTACTGAAATATAAATCACAAGAAATCTTACCTGATAACTTTGGTAAAATATTTAATGGTAGTCCGAGACTTGTCACTAATGTTGTGAAACGCATACTGCATCTGGGTCAAACCACAGCCTATAATGCTGGGAAATTTAATTTAAATCATAAGCCATGATGTTAATCCTGCATTATTTTTATTAACTGTGCAGGAAATGTTTTATCTTAGTAGTGTTTTTGTCATTCATTAGAAATGCAAGAAAAGAGGATTATTTTTGCCTCTAAAAAGTACAAATTTACTACATTTAAGTTTTAATAAATCAGGGACAAAATTCTGATTTATTCGTATAATCTTATTTTAAAGAAAGAGAAAAAGTATTTTTCTCTAAGCCAATCTGGCACATGTACCAGTGTAAACTCACCTAATAATGCCAGAAAACTCAAACATTTCAGCCATCAAAAATCCAAAGTAGGCCATTGAGAAAATGATAAGTGGTTGAGCAACTGAAAATAGTTTTAGACAGGTTAATGAAAATAGACTACATTTAGAAAGGTTTATGATACAATATAATATACTTTAGATAGGTAAATGAAAATACACTAGATTTAGAAAGGTTCATGAAAATACACTAGATTTAGAAAGGTTCATGAAAATACACTAGATTTAGAAAGGTTCATGAAAATACACTAGATTTAGAAAGGTTCATGAAAATACTCTAGATTTAGAAAGGTTCATGAAATAATACTAGATTTAGAAAGGTTCATGAAATAATACTAGATTTAGAAAGGTTCATGAAATAATACAACCTGCTTTAGACAGGTTTATGAATTAATACAACCTGCTTTAAAACAGGTTAAAAAAAACACTAGATTAAGACAGGTTCATGAAAATACACTTGATTAAGAAAGGTTCATGAAAATACACTAGATTTAGAAAGGTTCATGAAAATACACTAGATTTAGAAAAGGTTCATGAAAATACACTAGATTTAGAAAGGTTCATGAAAATACACTAGATTTAGAAAAGGTTCATGAAAATACACTAGATTTAGAAAGGTTCATGAAAATACAATAGATTTAGAAAAGGTTCATGAAAGAAACCAGATTTAGACAGTTTTGAGGGAAGAAAACGATTTAAGAAAAAAGAACCAAGGAGTAGGCAGACAAATTGAACACAAACTTTACTAAAATAAGATCTTTTTTTCAACATCACTAATGTCATATCACTAATAATCGGGAAAAACTTTTTTTTTTCATTTTCATTTAGTACTATAGACATGTGATACTGTTTGTTGTATAAACTTGAATACTTTAAAACTTTACATCACTAAAAATTACAGGACATAGTGAACAAAATGTGTAAAGAGACTAGAAACCCATTTACCTTTCACAGTTGTAGAAAACTTGGTCAGAACAGCTGTAGCAATACCAGCTAAAACTCCAATGAGAAGGCCACCAAGGCAAACAACAAAGAACTTTACAACACCTAGAAAAATCTAAATAATTTCAAAGTCTAACATTACTTCTCTGGCTAAAGGAAAAAAACATCTAATTAATTTCAAAGTCTAACATTACTTCTCTGGCTAAAGGAAAAAAACATCTAATTAATTTCAAAGTCTAACATTACTTCTCTGGCTAAAGAAAAAAAACATCTAATTAATTTCCAATTAATTAATTTCTAATATTTAAAAAATGTTCTGAATTTAAAATACTTGTGTGGACTGAATATATGATCAATTTAACATAGTTAAAAACATAGAATAAAATAAAGAAACAAAACAAATAAAGTACTTACATGCAATCCTGTGATTTCATCCATCACATTGTAAGCTTGAAAGACTTTGTACAACACAACAGTCACACCATCTGGCAGAGAAATATGCTATGTTAGTTACAAAAAACAAGAAATAGAAATCATTCATTTTCATCACATTAGTTACCAAAACCAAGAGATAAAAATAATTCATTTTCATCACATTAGTCGCAAAGAGTGAAATAGGAAGGTTCTGTTAATTGTGTAGGTTGAATTTAACTTTTAACATCTGGCTAAATCTGAGATGCAATCCATGAGAACACACAAACATAAAGAAAGCCCTAAACTGACTTGGAGCATTATTGACTGAAAAAAGAAACAATGATGGAGAAGTAATATCTGTTTTATAGGGAGAGAAAAAACAAAAATGCTGGAGAACAGATACAGCTATCTGTATAGTCAGCTAGGATAAGGATATATGTTTTAAAGGGAGAGAATAAACAAAGAGAAGAAGAACAGATAACTAAGGGACTTAACCAAATACAGTGCTATCTTGTGAAAAAAAATACAACAGTTAAGTACCATTAAGTAGTGATTCTCCAAAAACAAGGAAATATAAAACATGATTGACACCAATCTCATTGAATACAGCCAACACCTGCAAGTATAAAAAAAATTGTTTTTTACTTCATTTTCAAAGATATCAAAAACCTTCCTTAAATAGGATATTGCTAACTGTGAACCTGCAGCTGTTACTATTTAAATATTCACATTGCAGCAAAAGCACATGGTTTTATTAGCTTGACCACAATTATGTGTTTGTTTACTTTATTTGTTGTTATGACAGCTACTTACAGCCACTGGGTCCACGGCTACAATAAGGGAGGAAAACACCATAATCTGCACAAAGCTTATGTCCCCTATCTCCCCCATAGCACCAACTTTTGCCAGGCCATACAGAGTTCCTCCTAAAAAAAAATATTAACATATTAACATGAACTGACATAAACTCCATGCAATAGAGAATTAGCTAATTTTGTTTAACTTAAGCTGACTGAAATTTAGGAATTATTGCTAAATGGCAAAAGCTTGTGATACAATATGTAATGTTTAAAAATTTAAATGACTTAAACTGCCTTTTAATGGCAAAAAGCAAATTTCTATTTGAAACTGAGAGACAATAAATAAGCTCAGTACTAAAGCTGAAAAGGCTTCACTAGTTGTTAATTTTTTTAATACACCAAAAACTAAGGTAAAATACCCTACTAGCCCCAACAAAATAAATGTATATCTTGTTGTAAAATGTATAATAAAGTTACTATTCCAAGATAAATTTGGCAAAAGAGGGATGTAATACTAAATGGGTTAGCTATTCAATGCATCTTAACAAATACATTTTTATTCAAGAACACACAAGTAGAAAAACATGTCGCCGCTAATCTAATTTAACACTGTCAAACACTGCATAGCTTTACAGAGGTTTTATTTACACCGAAAATTCGTTAGCTTTGATCCAACTTCACACTTTGATAATGAACTAGGCTTTCAAAAATCCATATTACTAATAATTGTTTTTTTTAAATAGATTTTTAAACATGAGCATTTGGCAAGAGAAAAATAAAATACTCTGTTTTAAGGCTACACCAAGAAAACAGGAACAAATTAATTAACACCAAACACAATTTCTTATTGATAAATTAGTGCAAACAAAAACTCTACACCATCAATACAACAACAATGGTTTAAACACTATAAATATATTCAGTATCATATTTTTTTTTACTGGTGTACCAAATTACTACATAATACTATGTTTTAAAAACAAAGGTAACATGCATTAAATGGCATGTCTAATCCAGGGATCTGTGATAGATGGGAACTACTGTTCTAGCCAATAATAAGAGATTTCTTTAAGACAACTCTTCAATTCAGCAGTCCCTTGATATGGATCAGAGAACTGATCATGTCAAATCTACAAAGCATTTATTTCTCAAATATCTGCAGCCCCTTTTTTATGTTTACTGAAACAATTTGGATACCACGGACATAAGCTGAGCCAAATTAAATGAACACCAAAAAAAACCCATTAATGGAGCTGTATAGAAAGGTAGGGTTGCTATTTACTAAATGTCTGCAGTTTTAAAAACTCTAAAACAAAGTGAATTTAACTTCATTAAAATAACACAAAATCAATTTAAAAATCAGTGATATTGAGGTTAATTAAAGGAAAGAAAGAAACATACAGTAGGAAAGAAGAAATTTCATAAAATATTGATATAATTTTAGTTTTTTAATACATTTATTCTGTGGAGAAAGGTTTAATTTTTGGAAATGTGCTAAATTAATTTCAAAGACAAACGAGCAGAGTATTATTACATAAACACAATACATATAAATAGTTAGCACTTGACAGGGGAAAGAAGACATTTGAAACCTGCATGGCTTATAGTACCTTTACCTGAATAGAGTATTTTGTCAAAGAGAGAGAAATTAACATGTGAAATACAGACAGACATGCACATTACTGAAGCAGGCTGTATGTTTTGTTTACTTTGTACACAGATACACTGACATGCCATGAAGACTTACCCAACATTGCACATGCAAGCACTGTTCCCTGGGGGTCACAGACCAAAATGGAGTGGTAAAAATATAAAATAAAAATATGCATTTGTTAGATATTATCATGGTTTCATTTGTTTTTATTAAACTCAACCACAACCTCAATTTTTTTTTTTGATTTTCATGCAGATCAAATTCAAACCCTTGTGTGGACAAATAAAATAATAACTGTAACACTGCAAAAATTAAAGTGTTTATGATTCATAAATAAAATTTTACCCCTACAAATCAGATAGGAACCATTTACATACCCCATTATCAAATTTAAAGTTGCTGAACTTCCATCCCCAAATACACATTAAAAAAACCCAAATAACATATAAAGCTCCATTAGGATTCACATCACTATTACTTTTGAGTCATCCCATTCACATCATTTTAGAGTAGTGAATAGTAGGAAATTTTTACTTAAATAATTTGACATGTTGTGATAATAACTTTTTTTGGTAAAAACAGAAAAATCTTTCCAATGTTAATACTAAGGCTAACTGTAACAGGACATACAACAAAGCAAAGCTCAAAATTTCTAATTTAGCATAAAATGTAAATGTTAAGACTTCAGTGCACATTTTTGAAAAATCATTCGTAATTTTTTAAATTAACTTAATTTTACAACCTAAATGGCAATCTACAGCCTTTATTCAAGTGTAAAGATTGTGTTAATCTTAAGGATAGAACAACCTACAAGACATTACTATACCAATCATGTTATCTTCTAGAACATATGTATGAAAAGGTAAACAACTTGCCAAAATTGTAACCAAATTTATAAAAGGTGAGATTAATTAACAAAAGGTGAGACTACAGATTCAAACTGAAACATTTTGAAATTAGCACCAACAACTGTGGGGAGGGGGGGGGGGAGGCATGCTTTACTGTGCAGGAACCAGCAGACGTTAACCATCAATGAATAATGCTTTAAGTGGTATTTTGTCAGGCATGACAATGTTTAATCAATCAGATCTTTATAATTTCTGTTGAAAGCTTTTTGTGTTATTCTACTGTGTGTTTATGCATGCAGGAAATTATGATTCAGTAGGAATCTGGTCTAGTGAAAAATGTGGTTTTCATCAAATTTCTCTTTGATTGTTGAATTTTAGTGCAGTTGATAAAATTTAATAACTGTTTTTTTTTAATAAACCCTTTTGTGAACTTTAAAAACATACAGAAACTCTATTTAGTAATGAAATGTATTTATTTTAAATTGAATTCCATCAAAGTGAACCAAAATCCAAAGAAAAAAATCAGTAACAATTTTACTACTCTGGAGTGTAGCATGCCAAACTTTAACTGGGTTTAAATACAATCCATCCATGAAACAGTTCAATTTATGTAACACAAAAAAACATGACCATTAGGCCAATTTAATATATTTGTCTGCTTTTTCTTGTTAAAAATAAAGTGCCATTTTTTTTAATTTATATTTTTGTAAATGAATTAAGAATTGAAAACAGAAAAAAATACCTACCAAAGATAACTTACATAGAACATAAATTCTGTAATTGCAAATGCTATAAATGTTATGCAAGACTTTCAGTTATGTTAAAAATAAAATGGTTTCAAATAATAAATATTTTAAGAAATAAAAGTTGAGGTGGGTAAAATAAAACAGAGTGGGCTGATACAGTACATTGACAGGTTGTAACACATGCAGGTGATCAAAATAAAGATGGGGATATCTGACTAAAACAATGTGAGGGTCACATAAAGGTCAAGGTGACAAAAATATGTCACATAAAGGTCAAGGTGACAAAAATAGGAATGGTGTCACATAAAGGTCAAGGTGACGGAACTTACCAGCACAGCAAACAGCAAGATGCTGCCAAAGTTTTCAATGAAGGTTCTGTCATGAAGGCTGAAAGCTGCCTCCAGGATGATGCTGCAAACAGAACAAGGGAGGTTATAAAAGTTGTGGCATGCTGGGTTATGGCCCCTTACACAAGCTTAAATAGCCAGCCTTACACGTTAAATCAATCACTGCATTAAATAATGACTGGTTTAGGCAGTTTATGGGGTAAAAGAAAAACCAGATATAATCAAGATAAGAAGAAAAAATCTTTTTGTCAGCTTACTGCGTTATTACTGCGTTTATATGGTTTAATATAACAACACAAAGTTCAGGGTTACTTACTGTACAATGGTTTAACATAACAACACAAAGTTCAGGGTTACTTACGGAGGCAGCAAGAATATAAAAAACTCATGAGGCTTGAAAAATGTTGGTAAACTTTCAGCCAGACCTGTAAAACTAATAGAAGAGAACAAATAACAAACCATCTTTTCATGTTTCATGTTTATAAAAAAAAAGCTAAGTAATTATCTATATATATAATTCTCTTCTTGGAGACGTTAGATAACAAGCTGTAAGCGCGCCTTGCAGTCCCCTCTCTTCCTCTCTAGGAAGTCCGGTGAGATGTGGTTCACGCTTAATTTTTTACAATCGTGGAGCCGGGTTTAGTTACGGCTATTAGGGGCAGGGGGTTGGGGGAAGGGGGGTTATCGTCCTTAACCAGCAACTGATAGAGTTTTAAAGCAAATATTTTCAGTGGCAGCATTGGCACTGTCGATTTCACAAATTATAAATTACTGAAAAGTAGAAAATAAAACAACTAAATAGCGGCATATGATATGCAGCGGGTCAGCTCGTACTTTATAAGCTTCTAAATACACCAACAATTGAAAATGTATATTGTTTTTAACATAGCAGTTGATTTTTAAAATCTTTACAGCTATAAATAAAATCAGTCCAAAGACCGTCTCAAGATTAACAAAAAAGAAAACTAAAAGGTGAGCCAGACTAGGGATCAAGATTGAGTAAAAGGTGCAGATAAATTTTACTTACTGAATGACAGCTCCAAATACAGTGCCTAGGATGATAAGTATGCTGCAAGTAAAACAACACCATTATTACAATATGCTACATATTTTCAGAATTGTCTTACAATGGTTATAAAGTATGCTATTATTTAATACTTGATAATTGTGCTATGTCAATGTTTTGAAACCAAGTCCAAATTTGGTATGTATACATTGTTAGGTCCATATTTCATTAATATGTGTAGGCCCATGGTTAAGTTTATGCTGCAAATATTTATAAATATGCCATATATAATGTGTATGTTTATATGACCACATAAAGTACACTTTAATATTACATATACACATACCAGTAACTTAAATATGTATTAATGCCAAAATAAGAGAAGTTTGTTTTCATTTTTTGTTTGCGTCATTAAATAAAGCACTAACAGTAACAAGATGCCATGATTTGCTATTATTATTACAAATTATCCCCACCCCTTGTGTGTTAAAAATCTGGTAAACATAAACACAATGTACATAAAATGTTCAGTTCAGTATGTTCACATAAGACCTTCATTCTGTGGCATGTTTGACTTCATTACATAATCTACACCTCCCAACTTGCCTGAAGTAACCTTTAACCTGTGTGCTTGTTCAGGTAATGTCTTGTAAACAATGACAAAACCAGGGAACTGTTTCCTCTATCACCTCCACTGTTTTATCAGCAGAGTTAATGCCCCCAATGTGGCTCTAACCTAGAGTTAATGCCCCCATGTGGATCTAACCTTTAAGCAATGGTGGCCAGATAAGACTCTAGGGGAATAATTGATACAAAACTAAGGGAGGGAAGCATTCAAAGTCAAACAAGAGTTAATGCTGGTTTAGATTTTATCCAAGACTAAGTCAAGCCTTCACTGTTTATGGGGATTCAACAAATTTGCAACAATTGTTTTTCATTTGGTCTCGAGAATGAAACCAAACAAATAGGAAACAACATTCCTATATAAACCAAACAAGAGAAGGAGTTAAACTAATTATGCTAGATTCACCCCAAACTATGGTGGGTTTTTTTTGGAAATTGAAAATTACTAGAAACAAAAAGAAAACATTTGATTACTTTCCTTTTACTGCAAAATAATTTTTGCTATGTTAAAAAAAGTGTTACTGTTAAACAGTTTATATGGTAATGTTTTCTTTAGGTCAAACTGACCTAGTCAATAATACACACCTCAATTTAGAACCAATGAGGGAGTGAAGAGACAAAATTAGTAATTGCCATCTACGCCTGCCAAAATTCTCTTCATCAATAGTTTCTAGAATTTATAAGGGGATCTAGTAGAGTTTCCTGTCTCAAAGTGAATACTTTCTAGAATTTATAAGGGGATGTAGTAGAGTTTCCTGTCTCAAAGTGAACAGTTTCTAGAATTTATAAGGGGATCTAGTAGAGTTTCCTGTCTCAAAGTGAATAGTTTCTAGAATTTATAAGGGGATCTAGTAGAGTTTCCTGTCTCAAAGTGAATAGTTTCTAGAATTTATAAGGGGATCTAGTAGAGTTTCCTGTCTCAAAGTGAACAGTTTCTAGAATTTATAAGGGGATCTAGTAGAGTTTCCTGTCTCAAAGTGAATACTTTCTAGAATTTATAAGGGGATGTAGTAGAGTTTCCTGTCTCAAAGTGAACAGTTTCTAGAATTTATAAGGGGATCTAGTAGAGTTTCCTGTCTCAAAGTGAACAGTTTCTAGAATTTATAAGGGGATGTAGTAGAGTTTCCTGTCTCAAAGTGAACAGTTTCTAGAATTTATAAGGGGATCTAGTAGAGTTTCCTGTCTCAAAGTGAATAGTTTCTAGAATTTATAAGGGGATAATAAGTCTCATGTCTGAAAGTGAATAGTTTCTAGAATTTATAAGGGGATGATGAGTTTCCTGTCTCAAAGTGAATAGTTTCTAGAATTTATAAGGGGGAATCATGGGTCTCATGTCTTAAAGTGAACAGTTTCTAGAATTGATATTGTATGTTCCCTGTCTGAAAGCGAATCTGTTAAATAATGTTTTCATTGTTTACTGTATTGTTAAGAGCTATGGTACAAAATTATCCCGCTTTGGTTTACTTAAAACTGCGTACAGTGATTAAGAAAATCCACTATTGTGATATAGCATAGAGGTCAACAACCTGAATATGCTCTAGTGCAGGCTGACAATACCTGGTCTATTATTGATAATGTGTACTCACACTAAAGGTCAGTGGGACAAAAATAGCCTAACATTTTATTCCATCAGCCCCCAAATGAGTCAGGACAGAGAAACTAGACAGATGAAAGACCAAACATTGACAGGTCCATCTATTATGCAAGTATTTTAGCAGGGTAACCCTTTATCTTGAAATCTGTGGTCTATGCTTTTTTTCCCCACCATAGCCTGGTAATCTCACTATACATGTATGTAGCTTTAGGACCTACTTGGGCTGCGATAGGCATGATGTAATTAATTAATTAATTAATTATTGAACGCAAGTCTCTAGAAAATCTTGGGGTTTTTTTAACTTTAAAACTATACACCTACCACTACTACAGAAACATTACTGATAATGGTTTAATAAAATAAAATTATTAACATTCATGGTTTTAAAAAAAAAAAACATTTTATTATTTATTTGCAAAAAAACTATCATTCACCATTAAATCTACACACCACAGCAAAGGGAGAGAAAAATATGCACACTGCAATTTCATTGGTGCAGATTTAATTTGACAACAATCAGATTAGCCTGTTGTTTTTTAATTGAGCAGGCCAGCATATTGAACTTGAGATCTGTACTACTGATAATTCAATAGATTACACAGGGCTTTTCTTAATAACAGGATGCAGATTACAATACAATAGCTGCATTCAAACATACTTTGATTGGGGAATGGTTTGTTTTTAAAAAAAAGGTGTAAATAAGCTTTTAAAGCAAGGTCTGTTGCAAGATGAATAGAAATCTGGTAAAGAATGACATTTTAGTAGTAGAAAGGGTGGAATAATGTACTTTTAGAACAGGAAGAATGGGTTTTTTTTAACTTAGTTGTTTTTTTTAATGGGGTTTGGAGGTGATATGGAGGAACATTAGCTTTGATCTTTATTCAGTTATAACTTCTGCAGTGTAGAATGGTGAGGTATATATGACATTTTTCTGGTTATTTTAAAACAAGAGACTGTTTAAAAAACATCATTGTTGTTACGTCCCTTACATGTCCCCTGCTTGTGTGTGTGTGTGTTGTGTGCTGGAACGACAGGTACCCTCCCTTTGGTGTATAGTTGTATCCCTTGGTTGAGTGTGTTTACATGGAGCGAGAGGTGTTCACGTGAGGTGTGACGGGTGTCAGAGCGTGTGCTAGTGTGTGAATCAGGTAGTTGTAGTGTGGCTGTGGACGTGGAACATGGAACGTGGTGTTGAGTATTGTATTTATGTTGTAGACCCCTTTTGATCCTTTTATTATTTAAGTACTGTATATATTATTAAATATCTTGTTATTGTTGTTATAGAGTGTTAGTGTTATTGTTCTATACGTCGTATTTGTCTGTTGTTATTTATATACCCCTAGATTCTAGAACCCAACATTTGGGGGCTCGTCCGTTTAGCATGGCTACTACCAGGAGTGCCAGAAGACAGCTAATAAGTGACTTGAAGGAGGAGGGAAAACTAATCGGGCTGACCGATGACAGTTTGGCGGAGTGGGTAAAGGAAGAGTTGAGGAGGGTGGAAGATGCGAAGGTCGAGGTTGTAGCAAAGGTATGTAACCCTGTACCCCGCTTGAGGGACGTGGCGGCGATGACGGTGGACGAAGACCTGGGTGCGTATGTGAGGCATTTTGAGAGTCAGGCAAAGAGACAAGGCATTGACCCCAAGGACTGGTCGCTCCTTCTGACGGACAAGATGAGTGGACAACTGAAGACTTTCCTCGTTGAGACGGGACTGAACTTGCATCATGACTTCGAGTCAGTAAAGGTAAAGTTATTCACGCACGCAGGTTTCAACGAGGAAAAGTATAGGGTCAGATTCCACCAGCTAGTACCAACACACGACGATATGAGAAGCTTCGCAGTCAACACAGAAGCCGCGTTGAGAGCGTGGGTCCGGCAGTCGGAGACAAAGGAAACGTTTGAGGACTTAGTGAACCTCCTGATTGTTGATCGGATAAAATCGGTGGTCACATGTGATCTGTTGGAGAGGCTGAATGGTGCTGCTAAGGTAAGTGTGGAAGATAATCTTAAAGTTATTGACAACTATAAGAGCACGCAAAACGCTAGAGTGACGAGGCCAGTAAATCAAACCCCTCCTTACGTCGCTGCTAGTTCTACAGCAGAGAGGACACCCTGGCAAAACACGACACCGCGATCTCCAGGACACCACACTTGCCCTGGTGTACAGCCTATGCATGGTGTTAGGAAGGTCAGCCGGAGCAGTGAATGTTTCACATGTGGACGTTATGGACACTATGCCAGGGATTGTCATAGCAATAGTAATAGCGGCTTTACTTGGAGAAATAGGTCAGATAAAAGAGCTGTTATGGAGTATGGAAACAACAAAAGACCTTATCGGTGCTACAAGTGCAATGAACAAGGTCATATTGCCAAAGAGTGCAGTATGGATATAGATACAGGCGCCTGTTATAGCTGTAGAAAGCCAGGCCACATACAACGAAAATGTCCCAACGGGACCAGTGGAGCGAGCAACTGGCGTACTGAAAATGTACATCGACGGTCAGATGATCTCAAGTGTTATTGCTGCGGTGGTGTTGGTCACATATCACGGGTGTGTCCCACAGCTCAGCGTGATATGTTAGGAAATTTTTCCCTGCTTAAAGACTCGCATATGAGAGTGAGGTAAAGCACGAAATTTGGAGGCGTATCCTTACAAAGGTAGTGTCCTTGGTAAGTTTTTTGTTAAGATAATTTATTCAATCAATGTTAATTTTTCTTTGTTTTTTTTTTACAGAAGCTGTGTACGATGATTACGGGCTGGAGACGATTAATGAAGTTAAAACGGCTATCGAGAAAGGAACTCAGTTTGATCGCCTTTAAGAAAAGATGACCATCTATGGCGACGTACGCATCTGCCGATGGGCCCTTACACTACAGGAAACAGCCTGTACTGTGAAACATATCAAGGGAACTGAGAACTTTGTAGCAGACATTCTATCACGAGTGTTTTACGCCAACTAGTGTATATGATATTGAGAAATGTATTAATGTTGGAGTATAGTATGATTATGTTAAGGAATTTACTATTGAGGCATTATAATATAATTATATTGAGAAATGTTTGAGAAAGGTATTACTGATGCAGTTTAGAATGATTATGCAAATCAAATTTTTTATTGTGGCTTCTCACATGCATGTATCTTCATAGGTTGAGATAGTCAGACCACGAGCTTGGTGCCCGGCCGGAGAAAACCATAGTCCACACTCAGGACCGAAATGTTAAAGCTGGATGCGAGCCACACTCTGGACCGAACTGTCCAGGCTGGATACAAGCCACACTCTGGACCGAACTGTCCAGGCTGGATACAAGCCACTCTCTGGACCGAACTGTCCAGGCTGGATACAAGCCACACTCTGGACCGAACTGTCCAGGCTGGATACAAGCCAAACGCTGTCCCCACCGGTCAAAGCGAGGCATCCTAAGGGCTGAAGAATAAATAGTCGAGCTCGGGCACCAACAGTGGCTAATGGAACAAGAGATGTTTGATCTCTTTAAGGAAAAGAGATCTGAAGGTGGAGGGGAGGGATGTTACGTCCCTTACATGTCCCCTGCTTGTGTGTGTGTGTGTGTTGTGTGCTGGAACGACAGGTACCCTCCCTTTGGTGTATAGTTGTATCCCTTGGTTGAGTGTGTTTACATGGAGCGAGAGGTGTTCACGTGAGGTGTGTCAGGTGACGGGTGTCAGAGCGTGTGCTAGTGTGTGAATCAGGTAGTTGTAGTGTGGCTGTGGACGTGGAACATGGAACGTGGTGTTGAGTATTGTATTTATGTTGTAGACCCCTTTTGATCCTTTTATTATTTAAGTACTGTATATATTATTAAATATCTTATTATTATTGTTGTTATAGAGTGTTAGTGTTATTGTTCTATACGTCGTATTTGTCTGTTGTTATTTATATACCCCTAGATTCTAGAACCCAACAATTGTGATTTCCATTCTCTGTTTTAAATATCAAAGATAGTGCAATACTAAATGTGTGTGTTCAGATGTCTTCCTAAAAATGTTATATAATATGTGTAGTGCAGTTATAAAAATTGTCAAGTTTTTTTTAGTTTTAACAAATGTGCATGATCTTTTAATAATTAATATTTATAAAAAAAAACCACCTACCATGACTCAGGTATTTTACTGGATAAGAAATTTGCATGATGGTAACCTGTTGAGTGACAAAATTAAAAAGTTGAAAGAAAAAAAATATCAGCCAGAAATGAAACAAATGTTAATTAAAATTTCTTTACACCAGATGTGCGTGACATGTCTCCCATTCTAAAAATTTAATTAACCAGATGAAATATATTAACCTGCTGATTTAGGGCAGGATAAAAATCTTAAAAGAGAATAATTATCAACAGGATATTTTAAACTATAAAACCCCACAACAATACCCGTCACAAAATACAGAAAAATAGTTTGATCATAAAAACACAATGCTAATTATAAGGAAGCAAAAAAGATAATTCACTTGAGCAAACGGTTTTTTACATTTAAAATGGCAAAAATAAAAATCATGGGATGCATAAAAATAATTGTGTTCTTCTTTCTCAACCAAGATTTAAATTTACTACAGGAAAGGCAAGAGCAAAAATTTTGAACCATTATTAGTATTAAATATTATCACAAAAACTCAATTTTTTTCATAATTACTACTAAGAATGGCATTATAATACAACCTTTAAGTTAACCTTACAATATCAGTCGTGAGAGGATTTAATCCTGTTTATTTATCACACATCATATGATTTACTCATCATGTATTGATTCTTTTATTGATTATATTGTGTGCACATTAGTGGTGGAATGTTTTAAAATTCTTAAATATCAGTATGTTAGATTCTTAAATATATTTCTAGAATCTCCACAGTCAAAAAACAATAATGGAGCTAAACTACAAAAATGATCAAGAAATACAAAAGAACCTAGTGATGAACTGTTGTGGATAGCCACATTTCTAAACAATAAACATTATACATAAATAGTTTATTAATATACATAAAATTGGTAGGCTACTTATTCAAAAATAGTGCACCGATTATATATTTCAATAGCTATTCTAATTTAAGTACTACTTTGATAATATACATACCGATTTTACTTATCCCTGCCAGTAATACAACAATAGTGAATATAATAGGCTCCTTGACTTCTTCATATGCAACAGCAGCAACATGTAAGGCCCCGTGGTGACCATGACCTTTGCTGTGAGCGCCTGAATTATTTGAATGTGCAGTGTCATTTCCATGAGTTGACACATTCTCAGGAGTGTGATCGGAAATTACAGCATCCGCAGTTGCACACAAAAATGAATGAAAGAATATAAATAATCCAACAACTTGGTGACACATTGGTAACTGTGGCAACCGGGGGGAAACCCCTCTATACCAGCTCTGTAGCACACACACCATTTTATTTCCTTCAAAACTATCCTGTTCTGATAAGTCAGTCCTAGTCAACCATCGCTAACAGCTACTGGACTCATCAAGATCTTTAAACCTAAAAATAAAACATTTTTCAATAATTTAAACATATCAAGAAAATGTAGGCCTATTCTTTTTTTTAGGTTTAAAAAAACATTAATCATTAAACTACAATAAGATGAAGTATCAAGGTAAACAATATTTAGTATTGGAGTCTTATTTTTAATATGTTTAAGTAAAATATTTTATTTTATTGCTTAGCCCATAATATAAATGCAAAATACATAATCTGGTAGCTTTTCACTTTTAATTTAAAAATGAATTGAATCTGCAGTCATCTGCTTATCAAATAATACAAGCACCTGTCAGAAAACACTGGGCTTTCAACAGGAAAGTAAAATGTAGACTTTTTTCCTGAATTATTTTTACAAAATTTATTGGTAAAATTAGTCTAGGGCAGTGGTTTTTAACAAGGAGTATAGTGAGTCTGCCAAAGCACTGAAATTGAATTCAGACGTCAAGATACATGCTCGACTCATGTGATTCATGATCAGAATTTGCTAGTGCGGACGATAGAAATATTTAGAAGCGTTTGGCGCATATGCAATTAGTGGGGTTCTGTTCCTCCAAAAAGGTTATGAAACACTGGTCTAGGGCTTTATGTCAGGGTCAACAAGAGACATTCTACATTATTTCTGCCTAAGATATACAGTCACAGAGCTGCAAGTAAGTTACATTTTTGTTCTGTCTTTATTGCATCAGAAGTAGTTCTAAAGCCTAAAATGGAAGTGGATTTTTAAGCCACAGGTTTTTTAATCACTATAACTGACTATAACACATACCCTGCCCTAAAGTAGAATTTATTTTATTTGCAGCAGTCACATCTGCCAACTATTCTTTTGCAGCTAAAATAACTTAATAACTAGATCTAGCTAGATCTATATCTAAAGTCTACACTGAGAAAACAAGGCTTTTTCAGTCCTTAGCTCCAAAAGCACTGTGCAGGCTACGATCTAGTCTAGATCTAGATCTATAACTATAATTAATATAAATTTAAATTATAAATCTACAGGGCCTAGCCCTAGGCCTATTTAAATTTAAAATACAACACGGCAGGTTCTACTGTCACAACGGTGTCCACTGACTGCGTGTGTCCACCCACTCACTCACTGAGTCGTCTGAGTCTGGTAACTGGTTAGACGTCTAGAGACTAGATTTTAGATCTAAATCTCTATATCTAAAAATCTAACAGAACAAGCAAGAAAAAAATCTAAGCTAGATTTTACTCTACCAAATGCAAATCCAAAACACAATCAATGAAACCACACTCAAACAACGGAGTTGTTACTCCACTCCGTTCATACCGTCTCTTGGTTTTACGCGTTTGTTCGAAGTCGCAGGGGTTCACTTCCGGGTAGCAAGTTACCAACGAAAACATCAAACTTTTTATTTTGACGCTAGGCAAATAGGAGAGCTTGCATTGCATCTGTTATTTTGAAAACCAGTTATTTCCCTTTATTTCACACACCGGCCATTCCCCAACAGCTTTGAAATGTTACTAAACTAATCATTTGTTTTTTGGTTTTTTTTTTGTTGTTTTTTTTGTAATGTTTTTTTAAGCTTGATAAATACGCTCGCTTTTTTAGTAATTACTGTATTTTTTTTTTTACAATATAAAGGAATAATTCATAAATGGCGTCACCCTAGGAGGAGACATGTGACGTTGGAGTTAGGGGGGGGGGCGGTTAAGTTTATTAAAATTAAATTACGACGAGATTGTGTGTCGGGGATGGGTCTGGCGACTTGTGTGGCGATAGGTCTTGGGTTAAAAAAATTGGTTAATATTATGCGACATCATGTATGGATGACCCACAGAGTTTCTTCCAGGCATCTCTTCGGGGGGGGGGGGGGCAAAGCCCCCCCCCCCCGAAAATTTTTTACCGCCCCCTCCCCCCCCCCCCCCCCGAACGAAATGAAATTTATATAATTTATATAGAAAATATATACTTTTAACAGTGTCCGCCCCCCCCCCCCTGAAGAAAGTTTACCGCCCCCCCCCCCCCCCCCCCCCCGGAGAAAAAAGTTCTTCAACACCGATGACCCAGTGTTTAATTGAGACACATTTACCCTGGGGGGGGGGATTGAAACTTTCGGTTAGGAGAATTAAAATTTCTAGGGGGTCGGGACACTGGTTAAAGTATAAATAATTTTTTTTATAAAAAAGCGTGACGTCATTTATGGACAACTTCAACAGGAATGACAGATACTTTCTTCGGCAGGAAGCAGAAAGTAATCACACAATCGGAACACGCCATTTTACAGATGACAGGGGACTAGAGGAAAGGTTTCGTGTTATGCAGTTTGATGCACGCGTCACAGAGAGCATAACAAGGAAGGGGGAGGGGGGGGGGGTAACGAATCCCAATCAGAAACTACGAGCGTGCGATCCAATACGTAAAATCAACAGTTAGAAGCTCAGCGTCAATACCTCATTAACACTTCATTACCACGTGGAATCAACACCTAAATATCACCTTAACACGGCCCATTGTAATGTAAACGGCAATTGATTCATCTTTAGACCTGTTGTAGGATCAACATTAAAGTAATAAGAGCAGTGTTTCTATCAGACTTTTTTCTCGGGAGGGGGGGGGGGGCTAAAAATTTCCGGGGGGGGGGGCAAATGCAAAAGTATTTTTATATAAATTCTAATTCGGGGAAGGGACAGTATTCGTACTTCGAGAGGGCGGGGGAGGAGGGCTGAGAGATGCCTGAAAGAAACTCTGAATAAGAGCTCCCATGAAGGAATAGGGGGGGGGGCTGATAATAATGTGAAAACAATTTCACACACGACCGAGATTAGAGGGGGCAATACATGCACCGACTTAAAATAACTATACATAATTCCTAGAAGTTTCACAATAATAACTGACGTTTCAACCAACCCGTTGTTATACCCATCTTTGTTTTCATATTAAACGTAAAAAGAACTGTATTATTGAGGTAATTTTAAAAAAATATCCGGACGCAAACAAAGCTTGATGAAGAAAGGGAAATCACTCGAATGTTTGAGATGCTTTAGCTAAGATTAGTGCATTGTTAGGAGCAGTGGCGTCAGCAGTGAGGTGTCAGTGGGGGGGGGGGGGGGGGGAGTGGCATGGAGCCCGCGCCCCATAGGCCCTGAAAATAGGAAACCGCGACAATTTTTGTCTACAAAGTTTTCGTCTACGACAATTTGCCTAACGAGTTAGGTCTACTGACATTTGGTCTACGACGACATTTGGTCTTACACGACATTTGATATAACACGACATTTGATATAACACGACATTTGATAGAACACGACATTTGGTCTACCGACATTTGATCTAACACGACAATAATGTCATATCTTGCAATATCTTGCCTTCATTCAAAACAGCTTTAAAAACAGTCAAAGAGATAAAGATACTATTATGGTTTTCACATCTTATGAAAATTTAATCCAACTAATGTCACAATTTTCAATGCTAGGCCTAGACTAGATCTATATCTAAGGTAAACACACTAAAAAAAATAAAATATGTATGGTAGATCTAGACACATTTCATTTTTCCACATTTTCAAAATCCAAGCTCAGCCTCAGAAATAAAACAACGGATCGTAATCTGAGAATTGCAATTAATCCCCGTGTGCCTATTGATTTTTAAATCATTTCTACACCAGTGCGAGGCTTCACCGTCGTGAGACCACGTGATAACGAGGGCAGACGGCATACCATACTCTCGCAACCAAAGCCCTAACATCAGCCCGCACTTAAAGCCACAGATCTGGAAGAGAAATTAACCTCGCTTCTGTTTGTTTGTTTTTATACTGCCGTCATAATTATACCAAACGCATTCAATGGTCATGAATACGCTAGTTAATACTATGCTTGGTAAACTGACAGCACTTAGCTTAATACGGATAATGGCTGTTGTGATGTAGAAGAAACGATTATGGTTAGGGTTGGGTTTAGAGCGGGCGAGTTTAGGTCTAAGACAACGCATTATTGAAAGCGCACAGTACTTGTTTTTTCAGGCATCTTCTGGAAGTTTCAAGAACACCTCCCCCCCCCCCCCCGGAGAAAAATGTACGAAAACATGAAACCTATCACTGTACCCCTCCTCCCCTTAACCCCCACCTATGCGCTTATTTTTGTTAATTAAATCAAAATAATTAACTCTTTAAATGAAATTTGTGTTACAAGCGCAGACATTTCTATAAATAGATTTTGATGATTAAAGAACATAGGCCGACAGAAACGGCCCATCTCCCTTTAACACGCCCCCCCCCCCCCCACACACACACACATATTCTTCCACACGTTCCTATAGAAGCAAGCTAACCTGTAAAAAAAACAACATTCCAATAGATGTAAGCTAAACTGAAATAAAACATTCCAATAGATGCAAGCTAAACTGAAATAAAACATTCCAATAGATGTAAGCTAAACTGAAATAAAACATTCCTTTACATGTAAGCTACCATGTAATCAAACATTCCTACAGATGTAAGCTACTGTGTAATCAAACATTCCGATACATACCACCCCACATGTAATTCTATGCTGCATATTTTAGCTTTCTAAAAGCGTACAATACAGTCGGAACTCCTTAATGGACGTCTTTAAAAAAATAATTCTAAATTGATTGTTTCAGCACTTATGGAGCTAGATGACACTACAGAGGGGTGGGGTGTGGGGGGGGGGGGGGGGGGGGGGGGGCGTCTGGTCCACCGGGGCTATCGTCTGCTATTGGTGTCAATTTGTAAATTCGGTCGGGTCGCCGCGCCCTCTGATTTCCAATCTGGTTTCAGACAGCACCCCCCCCCCCCCCCACATGATTAAGTGTCGGGCCTTGTATAACAAACGCTCCGTTGATATCATGGCTTCATGTCAGGGAGGGTTCAGCATGTTGGCCTATATTTTTTTTTATGGCACCCGAACAGACATAATGTCGTCACAAGTCAAGTGCTGGTCGGGCATTACGTCCCAAGCATGAAAGTAGATACGTCCAAAGCATGAAGGTAGACTATACGTCCACAGCATGAAGATAGAGAGTACGTCCAAAGCATGAAAGTAGACAGTACGTCCCAAGTATGTACGTAGACAGTACGTCCCAAGTATGTACGTAGACTGTACGACCCAAGCATGAAGGTAGACTGTAGTACGTCCAAGTATGTATGTAGACTGTATAGCCCAAGTATGTAGGTAGAGAGTACGTCCAAAGCATGAAAGTAGACAGTACGTCCCAAGCATGTAGGTAGAGAGTTCTCCCAAAGTATGAAAGTAGACAGTACGTCCCAAGTATGTAGGTAGAGAGTACGTCCTAAGTATGAAAGTAGACAGTACGTCCCAAGTATGTAGGTAGAGAGTACGTCCAAAGCATGAAGGTAGACAGTACGTCCCAAGCATGTAGGTAGAGAGTTCGTCCAAAGTAGGAAAGTAGACAGTACGTCCCAAGTATGTAGGTAGAGAGTACGTCCCAAGCATGAAAGTAGACTGTACGTCACAAGCATTAGGTAGACAGTATACCCCCAAGCATTAAAGTAGACAGTACGTCCCAAGCACGAAAGTAGACAGTACGTCCCAATCATGAAGATATACTGTACGTCCCAAGCATAAAAGTGGACTGTACGTCCCAAGTATGAAGGTAGACTGTACGTCCCAAGCATGAAGGTATACTGTACGTCCAAAGCATGAAGGTAGACTGGGGACTATGACTGGTATAAGTTCCAAGTATGAAGGTATATTGTTTTATATTAAAAAATTCCGATACCACTGCGACCCCACGCACACCAACTTACGCGCACACACACACACACACACACACACACACACACACACACACACACACCACCACCACCACCACCACCACCACCACCACCACCACTGCACAGCAATGAAATAGTAAAGTTTAGTTCGAGTGTGTTCATTTAATACCTCTTGGTAGTTTAATTGCTCACGAAATGTGTATAAAAAATGCAATTATAACCAGTCTCCAGACAGTGAATCATGAAATAAAACAGAAAAAAATAGGGAGGAGGGGGGGGGGGGAGAATCGAGTTAAAGGAAAAATAAAATGGTTACACAACACGGCTTTCGAGCATCTACCTAACCCAACATTACACAATATAACAAAATGACAAAACACTAACCCCCCAACCCCCAACCCCACATCACACAATATAACAAAATGAATAAACCCAACCACTTAGCATTACATAAAATGTGCACAACCCCTATGACGGTTCAAATCAGCGACGAAACTACAAAAAAATGTATCCAATGTAAAGTCTCCCTTTAAAATTACTAAAACTATTTGATGTTTGATACCATAGGACTTCAGCTTCTTCTAAAAATAGCTCTAGACTGCGGTGGAGGGGGGGGGGGTTAAAATATAGCCATCGTCGATGGTAACTAGACTTAATTTCCATCTGAGCAACAGTTAGAACTGGTAACGTATTGATGATACACTGGGATCAATATTGTTGAATCGATATTTTAAAATCGCGCTAGTTCTGATCAGCCAGCTGATATATACACTATTTTCCGGTCGATTTAAAGCTTTTATCGATTTAAAAGATCAATAATTTCAATCAGCAAATTAATAATTCGCTGGACGTGGTTCTTTTAATGTTTAAAACCTGCAAATTATAAAATGATTTTTACTTTCTCGTATATACGTAGTATAGAGAAAGTATTGTAATCGTGCAAAAAAAAAAAAATCGAGATTTTTACAAATCTCGACGTTTTACACCTCACTGATACGGAAAAACATAATTTTGCAATCTTGTCCGTATGTCTGTGTGTGTGTGTGTGTGTCTGTCTGTGTGTCCGTGTGTAAACACGATAACTTGAGTACCGTTACTGCTAGGTTGATGAAATTTCATATATAAGTATTTTATCAAAATCGTAGATCCGTATCAACTTTTGAGCGATTTCCGATAACCGGAAGTGGTACTTTTTCTACTTTGAATTTTTCAAAAGCCTATAACTTGAGTACTATTTCAGATAGATAAATGAAATTTCACATGTAAGTAAAAGATCTAATTCTCTACCTTCTGTTAAATTTTGAGTAATTTCCGTTGACCGGAAGTAGTAACTTACGCTACTTCCGATTTCTCAAAACACTAATGTAAATTTTAAAAGTACTAATAATATTGCGCACTATTATGCGCTTTTTTATTTCGCGTTCACTTGGTGTGCAATTAATTTGTCTAAGAGATTTTATTCTATTTTTAAAACTTTAAGTATTAAATATGGATTAAAAATCATGTCTATAGCCCGAGTTCCCATCCCCTGTTATTTTATATAAAAATATTCGAGAAAGTTTAGGGGAGATCACTCCCGGTTTATTTTTTTAAGTTTTTAAAAACAATGGCAGCGGTGGGATTTGAACCCACGCCTCCGAAGAGACTGGTGCCTTAAACCAGCGCCTTAGACCGCTCGGCCACGCTACCTGCTGAGAGCGCGTCTCAATGCTTCAAATAGATAAGAAAGAGTTTAATTTTTTTATATTTTTTTTTTAAGGCTGAAGGCTGTAGAATCAATCTAAATCTATTGCTATACAAGCTTTTATCTAACTTTACAAGATCCACTCTGTTGAAAGAATCGATGATGTCTTATTTAGGCTACTACGCCAACATTAAATGGAGATTCTGTAAACCACCATGCTGGTACGCGTAATGATGCACGGTGCAAAACTTAGATGCACAGTACAGTGCGCAGCAGCATTAGTTCCATGACCTTAAGCGAGCCGGCTTTCTCTGGGATCTGATTGATTAGCTTTCAGTCTAGCTTTCAACTCGGCCGGACTAATATGCCAGAAAAAAAAAGTGTAGGCCCTAATTATATTATCAATATAGGTCAGCGTTGAGCTAATTAGAGTGGCTGATACTAATTAAACTAATCCTCGTGATGGTCATTAAGATAATCCCATTTTGTTGATTTTATCTGACCTTTCTGTTGGCCAGAGTTTCTTTCAGGCACCTTTTTTGGGTGGGGAGGGGGTGGGTGACACTGACACAAACGAAATAGAAAACATAATTTTTATAGAAAATATACACTTTAACCGGTGAATGCCCTCTGGAAATATAAGTATAAAGTGCCCGCACCCCCTCCCCGGGAAAATTTATAAAAGAAACACTGCTTTTGACTAGGCATATATATCTACAGGTCTATAGACCTATTTACAAATGAAAGTAAGTCTGTGTGTCTATTATGCATTACTACATTATTCATTCAATCGCCATGTACCTTTAAAGGTGTTGAGATAGGCCTACTTATTGCAGGGGACAGGAGAAGGGAAGAAAATAGAACAAGTAGCTCTATAAAAGCTTTTATAACACACAGTTTGAAAATAAACAGAAACTAGATTATTTTTAGGTATAAATATAACAGTAAAAGTTATAAATTTTTTTCTATTAGGAAATTAAAAAATATAATAGCTAGTTGATATTTTAGTTTATCAATAATTGATATCGTTCTAAATTTCGAATTCTCGCGAATAAAAATATGTGATTTAAATCTGTGTTCTCCGGTGCATTCATGCTTTTAAATATCACAAAACCTATATTACATTATTAGTTATTTCCCTTCTGTTGTGGATTACTAGGCTTCAACTAATTTAAATCATTAGTGTAATATTAAATTCGATATTCGTGAATTATCTTCGGAAACACAACTATAGACAAAACTTAGAAGAAAGTGCTAAATGAGAATGTGATCAAATCTAAGTTACAAGATTTGTCGCCAAACCCACAGACATTTGACCTAATAAAATGCATGAAAAAAAGATATAACGCTAAAAATGTGTGGCTAATGGAAAACGTTGATAACACTAATTCTTTTTTTTTAAAAACCCAACACTGAATTAAGTAGCCTAATGAACAACTGATAAACGAATTGATTTTCTAAAAACATGCAATCTCCACACGATTTTGACACTCTGAAATAAAAGCTACAAACATATAATGTTTTTTTTTATTCTTCTATAGGCCCCTGTAGCTGTTTCTGCCTAGTATTTCCCATAATCCCTTGCGCCAAATCATCCACTCGAATACATAACAGAATCTTCGGCATGCAAGTATTCGATTATCGGTTTACCGATTCTGCCAGTTAAAACATCGACACTCTCACACTAGTGTAACATTTTTCCAGTCAATGGGGCCTTTTTCAAGTACGTCACTAGCGCTGAGTTGCTGTTCTATTGTTATTTTTTAAAAAGATGTTTAGTTTGTAGGCGTTAAGGGCGTGGGGAACTTAATTTAAAGAGATGGTATTTGACATCCTGCTAAATTTAGATTGTGGCTTTCTCGAATCGAGGCTAATCTAAATTGAAGTTAACTTATATAATGGATATAGTTCACCAAGGTTAAAAAAAAATGCGTTTCTATTTTTAAAAGAACGTATATAAAGGACTAAATTAGATATATCCTGGCTAACTTAACCACACTACATCCTGGCTAACTTAACCACATTTCATCCTGGCTAATTTAACCGACTAACTTAACCACATTTTATCCTGGCTAACTTAACCGACTAACTTAACCACATTTCATCCTGGCTAACTTAACCGACTAACTTAACCACATTTCATCCTGGCTAACTTAACCGACTAACTTAACCACATTTCATCCTGGCTAACTTGCACACAATCCATCTGGACTAAACCACACACAGGTATAACTTACACCACACACACGCACACACATACAGACAGACAGACAGACAGACAAGAGCCACTTAAATAAAGAATGAGCATCATGTCCTGGTCCGCCGTCCATTAGAAAATAAAAAAAACTTGAGTAGATCACGCAACTGTGTTTACTGGTGGCTGTAGGTATGGATGGTAGTGGTGGATGTTGGCATGGATGGTAGTGGTGGCATGGATGGTAGTGGTGGCTGTTGGCATGGATGGTAGTGGTGGATGTTGGAATGGATGGTAGTGGTGGCTGTACTTATGGATGGTAGTGGTGGCGTAGATGGTAGTGGTGGCTGTTGGCATGGATGGTAGTGGTGGCATGGATGGTAGTAGTGGCGTGGATGGTAGTGGTTGTTGTGGTATGGATGGTAGCGGTGGCTGTTGGTATGGATGGTAGTGGTGGTTGTTGGCGTGGATGGTAGTAGTGGCTGTTGGCGTGGGTGGTAGTGGTGGATGTTGGATACTTTGGATAAATGGTGCATATATAGGTGTATATGAATGTGGTTTCGGTTTATATGCAGGTGTAGGTGTAGGTGTAGGTGTAGGTGGCGGTGTCAGTTCCCGTGCCCGTGCCAGTGTAGGTCTAGGTGCAGGTATAGCAGGGTATATAATGATGTATATGTATAGCAGGCCTATTTGCTGATCCTTCTTCGTGACCGGAAATGCGTGTAGCAATAGGTAAGACACTTAGCGCCACTGCCCCCTTATCAAACTCCAGCAGTGTTTCTTCCAGACTTTTTTCTCCGGGGGGGCACTTGAAATCTTCGGGGGGGCGGTAAACTTTCTTCGGGGGGGCGGACACTGTTAAAAGTATATATTTTCTATATAAATTATATAAATTTCATTTCGTTCGGGGGGGGCGGTAAAAAATTTTCGGGGGGGCTTCGCCCCCCCCCCCCCCCCCGAAGAGATGCCTGGAAGAAACTCTGAACTCCAGCAACACGCAGTGAACGAACAGCAGCGCCAGCGTGTAGCAATCAATAGACAGAACACACCCAGGGTAATTCTTGACTTGTGTATCTTAGAGACATACACGTATGATGCCATGCTGACGGGGGAGGGGGGGGGGGGGTGCTGCAGGTGTGTTGGGAGGGTAGGGGTGGGATGTTTCAAGAGGCTTGTAACTGTCTATATTAGGTAGGTCGGAATAGGGTATGGGCACTTTGTTTTTATGAAGAGAAAACAATATATTTTTTTTAAAACCAGCGCTATATCATTAGACAGATGATACATGTCACTATCGAATAAAGTCTTATTACTAAGTTATTACCTAATCGTTGGAAGTCGTTTGGCTCCCGCTTATGTCTTAAAATTAAAAGTAATAAAAAAAACACCTGCAATAATTTATAATCAGGACCATTATAACACATCTACACACATCCTACGACACTCGAACATACACGCAGATAGCCTACACATCCACGCAGAAGCAATTTTTTACTTACATTTTCTTGACCACGATACTTAAACGGAACAACACGGCTTATTTTTTTACTGCTTGAACTAGCTCCAGCATAAAGCGTTTGGTAAACATGTTTGACTGTTGATGTCCCGGCTAGTTGATAGACATGCGCGATCGATGCTAAATACGGTTTATGACAAGGGGAGACAACTTTATGGGTTGTTTAAAACATTCTTTCCCTTTATTTTTTAGTGTCTGATTTGTGTTTCTAATAGCTGTTTTTAACTATATTGTGTTTATATTTTAATGTGTTTATCTATAAAAAAATACAACGGTATTACAAAAGTAATAAATTGATTTATTTACCGTAAATTTGCTAATTTACTGGTATTTTTTTTTAAAGATTTAATCTTGCTGATCTATCAGGGAGTAGTTGTTTAAATAACAGTTAAAAAAAAATCTTTTCTTGTGCGTGAATGGGGTGGGGGGATATCCGCCTAGCATCGAAGTTTCTGGGCGCTTTTGGACTGGAGGGAATAATGATAGTCAATAGGTCATTTCCATGTGGACATTTACGTCACAACTCTAGCGTCCGTATGTTTATACTAGTCATAAATTATTCATAAAAACACACAACTACCGATGCTTTGAGCAAATGTATAAGTCGTATACGACAGTAGCCACGGTATCTGTTGTCGTAAAATCAAAGTCAGTGAACTCTACTTCATCTGTACTATGGACCGTCAGGTTTGTCAGACTACTTTACTACCATTATCTAATAAAAGAACTTTTCAGAGTCCACTCAGCTCTAATGGGTACCTAACTCATGATAGGGAAAGAAAAAGCTCAGAAAAAATATGAACTCTACTGCATCTGGCCATAGATCGCAATGTCTAAAGAGGATTCTTTACATTTTTAACTTTACTTTCTAATAAAGCACTTTGGCTGAGAGGGATGACGTTTCTCGTATTGTCCATAAACAGCCAAGCTCTTATATAACATCCAGCCTCCATAACGTTAACAACCAGCCCCTGATAACTCACCCCCCCTCCACCCACCCCTCGGGAATGAGGTGGGTGAGTGATGGTGCCCAGCCAAACTGCTCATCAATATACGCCTTTCTTGGTCTACTTTTTCCAAAGCTTGCTGACGTCATAATATTTTTTTTTAAAAAACCTCACAAACAATAGATTGTGTAATCAGTTCTTCAACCCCACAGTCCAGTACACAAACATCAACGGGTGTGGGGTGGGGGGGGGGGATGGGGTGTATTGATTCTAGGGCGAAGAACTAATAGCACATGAACGGGCAGAACGTGAGGAAATCAAACTTTCCCCAGGACGTATCCATCAGATGATGTGTGCCGGGGCGAACGAGGACCTCACCAATTGGTTACCTCATTCTTTGCTTAAAGTCAGAGCTGGAGGGAAGGGGAGGGAAGAGGCTAGTTCGTTTTAAATCGATTTTATTTTTAAATTTTAGGTTTGGTCGTAATATTATTGCATCTGTGTATGAGACTGTATAAGCTATCTTGTATAATATAGCCATAAGCTAACATCTAGATGTGTGCTACCACATAAACAAGTATGGCTTTCTATCTGGATACAGCTATTGCCTACCACCTAGCTGCATACTAGAAAACGTACCAACTAGCAAGCTACTAAGACAAACCACCCATCTACTTTTTTGTAAGATCTACAACCTTTCTGGTAAATAAGGCCTAAAAGACCTAGCAAGCAGCCATGATCTATTACCAAACTACATACTGTAAGACCTACCGCCTAGCTTGGTACTGTAATACCTACCACCTAGATATCAGCTATGACCTATCACTTTGCTACGTAGCTATGACCTACCATCTAGCAAGCAGCTTTGACCCACTATCTAGCAAGCAGCTATAACGCCCATGTACAACATACTGTGAGACCTACCTCCTAGCTTTGTAATGTAAGACCCACTACATAACTATCAGCTATGATCTAAAACTAGCTAGCAGCTATGACCTACGAACTAGCAAGCAGCTATAACCCACCATCTAGCAAGCAGCTATAACCCACCATCTACCTAGCAGCTATAACCCACCATCTAGCAAGCAGCTATAACCCACCATCTAGCAAGCAGCTATAACCCACCATCTAGCAAGCAGCTATAACCCACCATCTACCTAGCAGCTATAACCCAACATCTAGCAAGCAGCTATAACCCACCATCTAGCAAGCAGCTATAACCCACCATCTAGCAAGCAGCTATAACCCACCATCTAGCAAGCAGCTATAACCCACCATCTAGCAAGCAGCTATAACCCACCATCTACCTAGCAGCTATAACCCAACATCTAGCAAGCAGCTATAACCCACCATCTAGCAAGCAGCTATAACCCACCATCTAGCAAGCAGCTATAACCCACCATCTAGCAAGCAGCTATAACCCACCATCTAGCAAGCAGCTATAACCCACCATCTACCTAGCAGCTATAACCCACCATCTACCTAGCAGCTATAACCCACCAACTAGCAAGCAGCTATAACCCACCATCTAGCAAGCAGCTATAACCCACCATCTAGCAAGCAGCTATAACCCACCATCTAGCAAGCAGCTATAACCCACCAACTAGCAACATACTGTAAGACCTACCACTTTACAAACAATTAAAAGTTATATTACAGTACCATCGCACCACGTACCCAACCCAGCTTTATCAACAACCACTATGGATAAATATCGTTAGTATTAAAAGTGAACACTTTAAAATTTTACCGGGGGGGGGGGGCGACACCAAATGCAAAATTTTTAGAGAAAAATAAGGAGGGTGGGGTGATACCAAAAGGTGGCGCACCGGGTGGCACCCGACCTATCGACGCTACTGCTTATAATCCTATAATATAATTCTCCAACTATATATAACAGTTTTAATCATATTTAAGCGTGAAACAGAGATGTGCGATGTCAGGTCAAACCCCTGGCGAAAAATGTAAAAACCAAATTTTTTTTTTCTTCCAAATCACGAAACCGTATTGACGTTGATGAACTGCCTCATTTACTCCTATCTGTTTTCATTAAAGCTAAATTAAAAATTGAATCCTAAATCAAATTTCTAATTTAATTAGCCAAGCCAAGTTTTTATCAAACTAATAAATGTTTGTAATTATCGTGGATTTAATTAATTTTTATCTAATTACCATTATATGACTCATAAACCATGCGGAATATGATTTGATTTGGCTTAACTAAAATTTTACAAAGAGTTTCCACTTATTCTCATCAAACTGTAGATTCTAGATATATTATCATAAATCGCACTTTTAAAAAGCAGATATATTCATTTTTATTTTTCGTAAACAGGCTTGAAAAGCTGGTTCCAAATGGTTGGTGCCAGATAGCATAGTTTTCAACCAAAATTGAATATCTTATAACATTTGAAAAATGAATACAAAATTACTTCCGATTTTATTAAGGCTAAAAGACAACAGCAAAGGAGAATGGGACCGACCTCTACACAAGAATCTTGTCAGTTCGGATGGTGCAATTGATTTATTGATAAGCCATAGACTGGGCATAGAAGCGTGCTAATACTAGCCCTACATACGCACTCCCCCCCCCCCTCCCTTTCCCCATCCCAACTAGTACTCAGAAAGCACTCTTAGTTCTTTCAGAACGACTTCAAAGACTTGTTTTTAAATTCATACGACAGTGCATGGCGAACAATGATCTTCTGGTACCTTATATCGGAAGAGTACATAAAACCTATTTCTGCAACCTAGCACAGAGTTTCTTTCAGGCATTGCACCCCCCCCCCCCCCCCCCGGCCATCTCTCCCCCATTGAAGCAAGTCTATAGTAACTCCGAACGAAATAGAAAAAAAAATTGTTATATAGAAAATGTATACTCTAAAAGCAGTGCCCCCCCCCCCCCCCCCCGCGAGAAAAAAATGTCTTAAGGAAACACTGACCACGAAGCCTCCGGAAGAAACAGAAATAAACCATTGCTTGTATTAACTCCAGCAGTTCGAATCCGATCAGTTTTCGCTAGCATCGATACCCTCACTAACCTAATCATAACCTTTATCCAGCAATACGTTTGTATCCTATCGAAGTTTTTGCTACTATCGATACTAACCCAACCCTAGCCCTCATCCAACAATACATGTTAGTATCCGATCGAAATGTTCGCTAGTATAGATATCCTCACTAACCCAACCCTTATCCTTATCCAGCAATGCGTAAATGTATTTTGGTTTATTCAGCTGTTGATTACGTTGACGAGGTTCGTATATTCGAACCAGAGGCGTAACAGATCAGCCGGGGTCCTTTGGGCATTAAAAGACTGGGGGCCCTACCAGTGGCGTAGCGATTTGCACCCCCCCCCCTCAAACTTTCGATTTGCACCCCCCCCCCCCTCAAGTTTTTCTCTATTTATTTTGCTATTTTTTGCCTTGGTGTCACCCCCCTAAATGCTGTCACCCTGTGCGGTCCGCACCCCCCGCCCCATCCCCTCGCTACGCACCTGGGCCCTACCTCTTACCCCCGCAACATACGGTTTTGGGGTAGATTTAGCTGCAGATATTAAAAGCAAGGGAAATAAGTAGCACTCTTTAATGTGGTTCTGTATAATATTAAAATACTTCTTTCTCATTTTATGTTTTTTAAAATAATGTTTAAATTTTAATTGAAAATAATTGTTTAGTGTTTATTTTATAAACATTTTTGCTTTTTGCAAAAGTACATATATTTCTTAAGCATATGTTACACATTGAAACCTTGTAAAAAGTTGAAACAAAAATATTATAAAAATGTGGAACCAATAAAGTGTTTTCGATACACTAATAAAGAGCTTTCCATTTAGCCTAGTTCTTATGCCATTTAACTATCTCCTTTTAATTACCACTCGACTTATACAATGATGTAGGCGTACATGTCTTTGAAACTGTGTACAACAACCAAATAAATTATTATTACTAATTTAAATGTTTAAAACAAATTTATTAAAAATAACTTTGGTAGGACTGCTATAGATATAGATGTTTGAAAGGGAAGAATGTTTGCTTAGATGTGTCTCATTTTACTCAACATTCAGGTTGCTTAAATTTTTTATAATTGTATATTTCTTTAATCCCAAATTTATTTCACTTCTACTTAAAAGCCCAAACCCCCTCAACCCACCACGCCGATGGGGAAAAAAATCCCTTGAATCAACATTTAATTACACATTTGCATTTTCAAGTTTAAAAATACAATTGTAATTAAACGTTTTGTATTAGATCTATGCATAAGTAAACCATCTTAAATGAATGAAAGTATGCTAAATGTAAGAAAGAAGCATTTATATTGTAAATCTGTATCAGTCCTCACAAGCCAATGATGAAAACTGTAATACTAAAGCGAACATGTAAGGCAAATTGACGCTGTAAATTACATGTCTGAGGCGATAGGAAACAAAAAGAAACATTTACATATAAAACAGCCTATTTGTAATCATTTAAATTACCTAGGCCCTTTCAACGACTGTACCTATTACAAAGTTACAATTTCTTTTGGAACAACTTTTACATGTTCGCATGTTTTAATAATAATCGACTCCCATACATTACAGCACATTGATAGTCACGTGTATAAAATTGTGCTCAGCTTGTAACGGACACCAATCTATCAGCCAGATAGATGGCGAACGGTCCCGGATTCGTTTAACTGTTTACACACAGATGGCGACAAGCCTAAATAAAAGAAAGTTGACACACTAGCTCGCTAGGACTCGATATGGATGTCTAGGGGAAACACTAGAGAAACTACTGATGCCAACAATACCTTTAATCTGCATATAACTTGTAATGAGTGTACAAAGTCTCGGCAGAACACTAGATTTATACAAGAATAAAATGGATTTACAGAATGAACAAAACCCAACTTACAATTCGTGGGAATAAATAGTATGATACACTATCACAGCTTTTAACACTTCAGAAAAATCACCACTGTATACATAACACTGCTATAAGCATAAAGAATTACTTAATCACAAGTAATATAACAACTTAATACTGCACGGCAACACACAGGGCTTATCTCTCTTCAACGACGTCTGCGAGACACCTGTGGGCGATCTATTTATAGACTTAGGTAACATGGAAGGTCACCTTCAAATCATAAGACCATTGGTTGGGGTGGTCATCTGGTCTGAAACAATCAATCATCTCTCGATGGAAAATTTCTGAGTCTAAGAATCTCTTAGTAAGACAGCGGAAAAAAACCGGTCATTGCACCACAGACCATATATGGCATTATAACAAATGTCAAACTAAAAATAAAACGTTACTAGACCTAAGTAGGTCACAAGCTTAAAAAAAATATTGTTTTGGTTTGAAGAAAAAAGAACTAAAAAGTTTCAAAGCATAAAACTTATCTCTAATTGTTTCCCGAATGGACACTTGCCCGAATGCGAATAAATGCCCGAAAGCCACTTGCCCGTAGACCGTTTTCCCGAAAACATGTTAACATCATATGTTATCAAATAGTCATTCTTAATCAATCTAAATTTGAAATTTTGACAATCAATACATAACTAAGCGAAAAGAAAGGAAAACGTTAATATTATATATAACTAAGCAGACATTATTAATTAATATATATGTCTATTTTCTATATGAAAAGTGTACAAACATATTTTCTTTTCTATCTGTGAAACAAGACAAAATTACAACTTTCGTTTATCTCAGGTGTTTATAATGAATCTCACTTTCTTTATTAAGTAATCGCTTTAACACATTGTCTACAGGTGAAGATCAAACGTAATTGACTACCTTTAGTTTTTTAGACCGTGCCTAGTTTCTTTACGAAATGATCACCACACAAGTTAAGAATAACAAGATGAATCAAACAAATGCGCCTCTGTTAATGTTGCAAGATGTAGCGCCGCCTACACCATATCACAATCGCTATAACGTCGGCTAAACAAGGTGTTCAAAACATTCATCAATAGAATATAAAGACATTGCTGCTAACATCACCTCAAATTTCTTAAAGAATAAAGAAGTTTTTTTTCAAAAACTTTCAAAAAATATGTTAAATTTAAAAAATGTAAACTATTGTGTTTTTATGCTTATAATGGTGTTAATTATCAAATTAATGTCAAACATGAATTGAATAAGAATGTCTATTTGGTATTATGATATATATTATAACAATTTTTTTTTTGGGGGGGGGGGGGGGGGCAAACCGCCTTCGGGCAAGTGGCTTTCTGGCATTCGTCGCATTCGAGCAAGTGTCTATTCGAGAAATCGGCTTTCGGGCAAACGGCATTAGGGCAATTGTCTTTCGGGAAAACGTCCGGCTCCCTCAAATTACAACTACTATAAAAATGTGTTACTAATAATAGAATCAAATTAGGTCCCGTTATGACTAGGCCATTAATATTTTATTAAAACTGTAAGCACGTTTAAGACAACGTGTTACGTATTCGAATAAATGATAACAAACTGTACGCTTCGTTTAAAGAAAAATCACAATTTAACGTAGTCTTATTTTTTAGCGCAATTTCCATTCTGGAGAATTGCGTTTATTAACTCGTCATTTCTGGGAATGGATGGATGGATGAATGAATGTATGGATGAATGTGTGTCCGGGCTTTAAGTCGTATCTCCTCCTCAACGAAGCAATATCGATGACTAGTTACAAAAGCAATTATGTTAAGCAAGTTACGAGAATGAGCATAGGCCATAAAAATTCCGGGTTTCTTTCATGTATTTCCCGGAAAAGCCAAAAAACCTCGAAAAAAAAATCAGTTTTTGGCCCATATCTCGGCAACCAAGCCACTTAGCGACTTGAAACATGTACCAATCGATTCCTGTCATAATTTAGAACAATATTGCCGAAAAAAGTTTTCAAAAATATCCTCTCGTTCGGTCACAAATTTTAAAATTACATAAACACCTACAAACCGATCGTTCTTCTAGCTTGAACGCACCCCAACATTATACGTCAGAGCTATTTTTAGATAACATAAGGAAATTGCGCACAAATGTCACTAGACTTTTTTAATTAACTTGTTTTCTTTAAGCTAGCCTATATCCTTCAGTCGACCAATTATGATTGTTTATGATTTTAAATAACTTAACAAAGCAACTTTTCTATTTAAAAAAAAATCAGATTTAATAAAAAAATAATTAATATTTGGTTTGAAAAGTATTAGCTGGCAAGTATAAGAACGAGAAATTTTGGTGACGTCAGTCTAATTTTTTTTTAGCTCAATTCGGTGACACAATCTACTTTAACTTTCAAATTTTAACTGGTTGTAGTTTTTTAATACACTACGTTTATTGTACCAACAACAGCTTGTTGCGTTGTTAAAGATGTTTGTTTGACAATAAATGGGCTAGATCACAAGTTTCTTTCCAATATCTACTAGCAATTTAAAAAGAAATTATTTTCAAACAGCGTCAGTTGTTTTATGGACTCGACTGAGTTAATTAAAGCTTGGTGGCGCTAGGACCTCGGGGGGTACTACTGGGACCTTTGGGGCCCTGAGACCTTGGGAGCCCTGGGACTTTGGCGGCCCTGGGACCTAGAGGTGCCATGGGCCTTGGGTTCTGGGACCTTAGGAACCTGGGACCTTAGGGGCCCTGGGACCTTAGGGGCCCTAGGACCTTGGGGGCCCTGGTACCTTGTGGCCAGCTTGGTTACACCGTTGTTACGACACTGATTTGAACCTAGTTGACGAAACCATCTGCATTGAATGTCACATGACCATATTAATCCATATGCACACAATACATTTTTTTTATTCCGCTTCTATTAGAATGATTTAACGAGCATCGATTACTAACTGGCCTTTGCATCGATGACCTTTGCACGTGATGGCCTTATCTGCCAATCATACAATTGGATCAGCGTGTTTAGCTGAAACGGAAGTGCTAAAATAAAATAAAATAATAATACTATTGCGGAATGAAAAAAGTAGTTGATTATTTTTTTTTTCTTTAAATAAAACAGGCCTATTTCTCAAAAAGAAAGTTTCAAAACAATATACTTATTTAACTAGACTAATTATTACTTTAAAACATATCTAATTTTCAACATTAATTTAAAAAAAAAAATTAATTTCGGCAATACAGGCTGTGTTTTATTTTAGCACTTCCTGTTCGGCCATACGGTTGTAATATTTTTAAAATACTGTAGTATTTGAGAGTGGCCTCCCTGCTTTGATTGCCAAACTCGAATGAAATGTTTATGGAAAAAATTCTTAAATAAACAAATCATTAAACGGAGTATTTTTACAGGAAATGTTTGAAGTGTCCGTTTCTTTGACTAGGTTTCTAACTTTTATTTAGCCTCACACTCCACATTGATTGGTCGAACTGTTGGTTAGAGGGGTAATAATTTCCTCTATGTGTGAGGGGATATGTTAAGTTTTAGGTCTGAGTTTAGGCGCTCATGTTTTGGTATAGATTAGGTTTAAGCTCAGAGACGGGATGGAGAATCTTTACTAGAGTTAGTGTTAGGCTTAAATTATAGGGAGATGTTTAAGTTAGGATGAGGGTTAGGTTCATGGGTGGACTAGATGCGTCTAATGTACCCGGATATATATATATATATATATATATATATATATATATATATATCTATATATATATCTATATATATATATATATATATATATATATATATATATATATATATATATACATATATATTCATATATGTATTAATTAATTCATTCATTCATTCATTCATTCTTCATTCATCCATTCATTCACTTTTTACCTTTTTTGTAAAGCGGCCACACCTCTTAAAATTTTATTGTGGATTTTCGTTGTGGATTTTTTTCCTGGTTGTCAAGCGGGATTTTCCCCGTATCCCTGGGATCCACTACACTCTAAATTTAGAGATCAGATGAATTATTGTAACTGGGGTCTACCTACTATTTTATGTACGCAGAGGCGTGGCGAATGGGGGGGGGTATATATGTCCCGTGCACCAACCTTAGGGGGCGCCAAAATGGCTTTGAAAAAACAAATTGAAAGTTTGATGGGGAATGCAAATTGAAAGTTTGTTTAAGGGGGGAGGGTGCAAATTAAAAGTTTGTTTGAAGGGGGGGGGGTGCAAATTGAAAGTTTGAGGGGGGGTGCAAATTGAAAATCGAAAGGTTGTTCAAGAGGGGGGCGCCAAATTGAAAGTTTGTGCCCGGGCGCCGAGAAGGGTCGGTACGCCTCTGTCACTCGAAAACAAAGCTAAATTTTTTGCTCCATTTTACTCTTTAAAAAATCATGACTGGCAAAAAATGCAAAAAGCAATCGCACGACACATCGTTCGTGTGTTGTGTAATCCAATTAGCTGTAGGCATAAAGAATAGAAATAAATAGGAAGAGACATGCATTGACAAATCCCCTTGATACTTAAAAAAAAACGATAAACCGATTACACCGAACATGGAAATGGGATTTTTGCATTTTGTATTTTAAATAACGTTACGTAATTTGCTTTATTCCTCGTTATCTTCGTAAATTTCCAATTTCTTTTAACTCCATATTTTAATTTGAGCGTGGAGCGAGTTTAAAATACAATTTTATTTTTCTCTTCACCCCCCCCCCCCTCCACACACACACACACACAGACACACACACACGCACACACATGTGAATCTGTTTAGCTGAGCTAGTAAGTCAGACATTGATTTGATGGCGTGTTCTCGCTAGATCACGCTCCCCGCGTCATTTCCGGGAGATTTTTCGTTTACACGTCATTGGATCGCTCAACGTGCAGTTTTAGGCATCTTCCTAGCCGCCATGTTTTGTTGAAGGGGAGGAGTTATGGCCCATTTAGTTTAACAAATGACATAATCATTATAGACGGCCACGGATATGATATGGGGTCTATGATAAAGTCTGCTGGGGGGGGGATGGGGGGGTCTGCCCTTGATGTTCAATTTATTCAATTTATTCAATAACGGTAACAATAGTAGGCACGGAGGCCTTTTTTCACATTAGCCATTGGTTTAAAGTCTGCCATAGGGGTCTATGATAAAGTCTGCCAGGCGGGGATGGGGGGGGGGGGGGTCTATGATAAAGTCTGCCATAGGGGTCTATGATAAAGTCTGCCATAGGGGTCTATGATAAAGTCTGCCATAGGGGTCTATGATAAAGTCTGCCATAGGGGTCTATGATAAAGTCTGCCATACGGGTCTATGATAAAGTCTGCCATAGGGGTCTATGATAAAGTCTGCCAGGCGGGGATGGGGGGGGGGGGTCTATGATAAAGTCTGCCATAGGGGTCTATGATAAAGTCTGCCATAGGGGTCTATGATAAAGTCTGCTGAGTGTGGGGGGGGGTCTGCCCTTGAGGTTTATGGTTTAAAGTCTGCCATGGGGGACGGGGGTCTATGATAAAGTCTGCCATGGTGGTCTATGATAAAGTCTGCCATAGGGGTCTATGATAAAGTCTGCCATAGGGATCTGTGATAAAGTTTGCCATAGAGGTCTATGATAAAGTCTGCCATGGGGGTCTATTATAAAGTCTGCCATAGGGGTCTATGATAAAGTCTGACATGGGGGTCTATGATAAAGTCTACCACAGGGGTCTATGATAAAGTCTGCCATAAGGGTCTATGATAAAGTTTGCCATGGGGGTCTATGATAAAGTATGCCATAGGGGTCTATGATAAAGTCTGCCATGGGGATCTATGATAAAGTCTGCTGAGTGTGTGTGGGGGGGGGGGTCTGCCCTTGAGGTTTATGGTTTAAAGTCTGCCACGGGGGACGGGGGTCTATGATAAAAACTGCCACAGGGGTCTATGATAAAGTCTGCCATGGGGGTCTATGATAAAGTCTGCCATGGGGGTCTATTATAAAGTCTGCCATAGGGGTCAATGATAAAGTCTGTCATGGGGGTCTATGATAAAGTCTGCCATGTGGGTCTATGATAAAGTCTGTCATGTGGGTCTATGATAAAGTCTGCCATAGGGGTCAATGATAAAGTCTGCCATAGGGGTCTATTATAAAGTCTGCCATAGGGGTCAATGATAAAGTCTGCCATGGGGGTCTATGATAAAGTATGCCATAGGGGTCAATGATAAAGTCTGTCATGGGGGTCTATGATAAAGTCTGCCATGATGGTCTATTATAAAGTCTGCCATAGGGGTCAATGATAAAGTCTGCCATGGGGGTCTATGATAAAGTCTGCCATGGGGGTCTATGATAAAGTATGCCATAGGGGTCAATGATAAAGTCTGCCATAGGGGTCAATGATAAAGTCTGTCATGGGGGTCTATGATAAAGTATGCCATAGGGGTCAATGATAAAGTCTGCCATGATGGTCTATTATAAAGTCTGCCATAGGGGTCAATGATAAAGTCTGCCATGGGGGTCTATGATAAAGTCTGCCATGGGGGTCTATGATAAAGTCTGCCATATGGGTCTATGATAAAGTCTGCCATGGGGGTCTATGATAAAGTCTGCCATATGGGTCTATGATAAAGTATGCCATGTGGGTCTATGATAAAGTCTGCCATAGGGGTCTATGATAAGGTCTGCCATGGGGGTCTATGATAAAGTCTGCCATAGGGGTCTATGATAAAGTATGCCATGTGGGTCTATGATAAAGTCTGCCATAGGGGTCAATGATAAAGTCTGTCATGTGGGTCTATGATAAAGTCTGCCATAGGGGTCTATGATAAAGTCTGTCATAGGGGTCAATGATAAAGTCTGTCATGTGGGTCTATGATAAAGTCTGCCATAGGGGTTAATGATAAAGTCTGTCATGTGGGTCTATGATAAAGTCTGCCATAGGGGTCTATGATAAAGTCTGTCATGTGGGTCTATGATAAAGTCTGCCATAGGGGTCAATGATAAAGTCTGCCATAGGGGTCAATGATAAAGTCTGCCCGCGGGTTTTATGATAAATTCTGCCATAGGGGTCTAAAAGTGTAAAGCAAAACTGACAAAAACTCCTATTTGGTCCATGTCAACAAAACTTATTTGGTTCTTAATCACCTAGCCAAACGAATGACGTCATGCACAGTTTCTTTCAGGCATCTCTTCGATGGGGGGTGGGGGGAGGAGCGGTCCCTTGAAAATTGCAAGTGCCCCCAGGAAGAAAAAAGTCTGAAAGAAACACTGGTCATGTTGGCCTTCATGGCGTATCCCCCAGCAGACATTTTACTTGGGATCTACTTGCAGTATGCCATACGTGTGCATGCTGCGATACATTTGACACGATAAGCTTTGAACACGTTGGATTAAAGGCCTTTAATAGAAAATATCTCGAGGGGGGAGGGAGAATGTGTGTGTGTGGGGGGGGGGGTGTAATGTTACTTAATCCTATCAAAGCTTCACTCAATTCTTCATATCAAATGACGTTATACAAGTAGACTTTCTACCGCGCTGCTTGATAAATATTTTCGAGTGTTATTTGCGAGTTTTTAAATATATATTTTTTTCCTTCAATCTTGATTCACTCATGTAGTTACTTGAATATGTTATATGTAACTGAAGACAGTTTCAAGCAGTTGTATAACAAAATTTTTGTAGCTAGCTTTACGTATTATTCTTTGATATTTTTCTTCGATGTAAATAACAAAGTAAAGCTACCTTTTCGAACCTGACGGTGCATGGTGCAAGTCACGGCAAGTGAAGTAGAGTTCACCTGTTTCTGTGACATCGATAGGGGTAAAATTTAGGATTATGAGTGGACTTTTTTAGGGGGAGGGGGGTAATTTTAGGGCTATGGGTAGTGGTTTATGTGCCTTGAGTTAGGGTTAAAGTGATCGTTAAAGTTAGACTATTTTCTTTGGCTAGGACTAGTTCAAGGTTAGTGGTAAAAAAAAATTTAACGCCCCAGCGGTCTTTAGAACAATTCACTTAACTCTTGTGTAACTTTTTTTAAAAGGAGTTCCGCCCCTTGGTTGAACCACCAAGCACTTCAGTCCCCTTGGGGTACTCTAACTTCTTCGATGGCCCATCTTTTTTCACTCTATCAGCAGTTACGCAACCAGAGTGGAAACTAGATCGATAATATTTAATATCTCATTTTTCGGAGATTTTTTTTTTACTCCACGGAAAAGATATCTAGATTTCGAACGCAAATAAATGTTAAAATTTCTTTTTTTCGTCATTCATTTGTTTATCATTATTTCTCCTGTAAGATTGATTTTTCCCCCATACAATAGTTTACGACAAACTTGGATTGTAATACATTCATACCGTCTTACATATAAACTATTTTTTGTTAGATTTAGGGTTATAGGAAGCCACGTCTAAATTTCGTTGATAGGAACATAAATGTTTTTAAGATTATTTTCTCCATGTGTTTGGGTTTTTGTTAGAGTTAGTATAACGTTTTAGAATACATTTGGGCAGTAGTACCTTTCATTTTATCCGCGTATTGCCATTGTACGAGATTCTACACAACTCAAGAAATCCTTACAGTTCAGCAGTGCACAACTACTCATCAGATAGTATCGAATTAGGATTTAAGACTCTACTTCATCTGCTATATTGAACTTCAAATCAGGAAGGGTAACTTTAAGTTGTACCATTCTGGTTTCATAATTCTTATTACTGCATGTACTTGATTGGATATTGAATAAGTATCTATGCCAGATTTTGATGATATCATTGGAAAACTGGTGTATAAAAATGTAAAACCGGTTGGATCAGAGAAGGTAATTTTTGAAAAAATAATTTAAAAGCTCATTTTAAGATGGAGTATTGAGTTATACACAGTCAAAGTTAGGAAAATAAACGACTACAAGACTTCACCCACTGATTTAACTACTTTGTGACACCGAAATAGAAATTGTTACAGGATAGTAACTGGTAAGAAGCGCCACAAACCTTTCCAACTGGAGGGGGGGGGGGGCTTTTCACAGACAGGAATAACTATATAGAAATATGGGGGGGAGGGAGGGGATAGAGCTCTACGTCTTTGGAAATATTGCTGAACTTAGATGCAACAATATCCAAGTTTAATAATATCTTGGCAGAACTGGCTATTTTTGGCCCAACACATATAAGGGAAAGTTGCAGAACATTGCAGATGGAATAATTGTGAAGGCGAAAGTTGCAGAACATTGCAGATGGAAATATTGCAGAGCTTAGATGCAACGATTCCAAGTTTACTAATATCTTGGCAGGGCTGGCCATATTTTGGCCCAACACAATGCAAAAAAACGCGCCTTGATTTGTATTGATTTTTTTCTAACTCCTAGCTTGGTAATTGTGTAAAGCTGATTCTACAGCAGATTGTATACGTAGTTATATATGTGACTGTATAAATAATTGTATAACTCATTGTATTAGTGATAGTATAGATAACGGTATAAGTAATGGCATGCGCGATAGTTTATTCAGATCAGTAAGTAAGGTTCCCTTTCAGCCCACGTGGAAGGTGAAGTATAGTTCACCTGTTTCTGTGCCCTCGGCATATGAAGTGGATAGTGTGGTCAGTCTCCTTTACTTGCCCTAACGTCAGTCACATACCCATCAGAGTTGGGTGGACGCAAGGACGTGATACTACTCTAGCCAGGGATCTGAACTCGAGACTTTCAGGTTAGCAGACAAACACTCTAGCATTGGACCACGCCGTTCCTTATAGAGATCAAAAGCAACATATGTATACGAAATTTAGCTGTCAAGTGGGTGTCAAATAGCAAGGTAAACTATACAAAATATTATAAGGAAAATATATCCTGGAACTAATGTGGAGACATCATAGGAATATTGATCACAGGAAAAATATCATGGTAAATATTCAACGAAAAAGATCATAAAAATAGACATCTCAGAGAATAACATCATAGTAAATACTCAAGAAAAACATCATAGAGACATAGTGAAACTATCATCAGGAAAAATCACACGGAAAGACAACATTGATCTAAACACAACACTGAAATACTACAGTAAAAACATCAAGACAAATACATCAGACTGAAAATCATTATAGACAACAGAAACACCACAAGAATAGACATCACGATCAAAAGTATCACAGTGTATACATCATAGAGTCTAGATATCACGTGAGGGGAGGGGGTGGGGGTGGAAGGAAAATATCACAGCGACATTTTTACACCTCCCTGCACACACAAGAGCAATCGTAAAGTTCTCCGAAGAGCTGCGTGAGCTACACGTGCATGGCTCGCTAACGTGGTCAGGATCTATGGTATCGTTACGTCACTCGACTTCCGGGAGGAAAAGAAAAGAGGGGGTGGGTATACTTCGAAAAGTGAAATTTTTAATGATAAACACTTCAGTGTTATTGAGTTCAAATTTCAAATATTTCAGTTCCGCTCACGTTCTATCTACCTATATTTCTACACCTGGCGGGGGAGGGGAGGGGGAGGGCGAGAGCGCTGGTTTAACTGTCGTCGTTTACATGGCTTGAGATTGATTTTTTACTCAACTTTCATGTTTTAGTGTCATCGTTGAACAGAGAGCCGACACGTTGTACGGAAGGGGTCGATGACCGGAGAGCTATAGAGGAGCTGTTGACAAGTCTTGAATGAGGGAAGGGATGTAGTGGGTGGGGGTGATGGTGGGGGTAATTGTGGTAAATAAGTGTGCGGTGAAGTATGTATGTGAGTATGGGTAGAGGGAAGTTGGTGATGGGGGTGGGGCTTTTAATTAAAGACTGAGGTAAATGTGTTGGCATTGTGTGAGGGGACGTATGTGAGTGGGGGAGGAGAGTTGTTGGGAAGGGGGAGTTGTGGGGAGGGGGAGTTGTGGGGATGGGGAGTTGTGGGGAGTTGTGGGGAGGGGGAATTGTGGGGGGTTGGTGGCTTTTAATGAAAGTCTAACATAAATGTTTTAACATTGTGTGAGAAGTTTGTGTAGGGAGGGGGGGGGGGGGGGGTGACTTCTAAATAAACTCTGAAATAAATGTGTTGGCACTGTGTATGTGGGGGAGGGTGGGGGCGGTGTGGGTAGTAGATGAAAAGTCTGAAATAAATGTGTTAGTACTGTGAGTGGGGAGAGGGGGAGGTATGGATTGGGAGGGGACTAGCTCTGAAGTCTGTGTTGTTTACTTCACATCGGCATCGATTTCGCCTGTAATCAGAGATTATTGTAATGGAGTCGTTACCGTGTAGATCTAGGACCCGCGCCATACGACCCCTGACAAAAGGGTCCCGATGTATCAGATCAAGAGACATAGACAAGCGGCAGATTACTTTATAGTTTACAGGGGGTGAGGGGAGTGGGAGGGTATGGGAGGGATGGTCACTCTTTTGTAAGTCTGGGAGCTGGATAAGCATGTGTTCGGCAGTGTGGGCAGGAGTGTTTTGATGGGTTTACGACCCCCACGTCCCACCCACACGAACCCCAAATGAAAAGCTGCCTCACGTTATATCTATATCTGTCTGTCCGTTTGTCCGTCTGTCCATCCCTCCGTCCATCTGTCCCGCCACTTTGGCCGCTACTATTTGAAACCAGACAATGTTTTCTCCCCCCCCCCCCCCCACTCCCCCATTTCCGGGTCCATCCCCACCCCACCCACCCAGCTCAACACTGTAGAGTTTCACTGTAAAGCACGACCATCGAGGTGTCTCACTTTATCAAAACAAAGTCTCAAGTTTTCCGAGAGAGACACAGAACAGCGTAAAAAAAAAGAAATCCCAGTTTGTTGTCGTGCTATTTTGTACTGGGGGCTACGTTTTCCCCTTCACCGGTCCTGCTCTGATGTACTGTGATAGAAGAAACCTTGATGATTTCTGCTCTACGGGGTGTGAAGCCCCAATTTGTTCACCCCAGCTAGGTTCAATTTTGTCATGTTTTCACTGTGTCTGACGCAAGACCCACCTCTGTTCCTGAACTGTGGATAGCACTAGAACAAAACAAGTACATACAATTTATTTTTTTAAGCTTGCAGAAAATAAGAAATTTGAATAAACCTCCAGGAATAAAAACATTTGTCGCTCATGAGAACTCGTACACGTTTCTTTGAGACCAGTGGCGAAGTGAGGGGGGTGGGGGGGGGTGCGGACAGCACCGGGTGACACCATTTTGGAGGGTGACACCAAGGCAAAAAATAGCAAAATATTTAGAGAAAAATGAAAATTCCACTTAATTAAGTGATTAATTCGAGTGTTAAATAGTCTTTTAAGAGCAAATTTGATAAATCCCGACAACGGTGAAGGGGGGGGGGGGGGTGCAAATCGAAAGTTTGAGAAGGGGGTGCAAATCGAAAGTTTGAGAAGGGGGTGCAAATCGAAAGTTTGAGGGGGGGGGGTGCAAATCGAAAATTGTAAGTTTGTCCCAGGGCGCCTGGATAGGTCGCTACGCTTCAGGGGGGAGTAGTATATTAGGTCCCTTTTGGGTATTATTTTTGGCGGAGGTGGGGATGGGGAGGAACAATGACATATAGGAAAATACTCGGGAGCAGGATGCGCGGGTGGCGCAAAGAGATATAGTAAAATACTCCCAGCCTGGCGCATCGGGATGGGGAGGGTGGGTGAGCAGGATGTGGGGGTGGCGCAAAGACATATAGTAAAATACTACGCCAACTGGTGTTGGCGGAGGTGGTGGGGAAGTAGGTCACCTTTTGGTGACCTTGTGACGTAATCATTGCCCTTGTGACGTAATTAGTGACTTTGTGACGTAATTAGTGACCTTGTGACATCATCATTGACCTAGTTACGTAATTTTAATGCGTTTTTAATGAGTTTTAATGAGTTTTAAAAATTTTAATTAATTTTTGACCTAGTTACGTAATTTTAATGTGTTTTTATTACGTAATTGTTTAATTTGTTTGATTTAAATTGTTTAATTACTTTGTTTATATTGTGTAATTATTATTAACGAGTTACGTAATTTGATTATTTGTTTACTTTTTAATTATTTTTATTTTGTTTATTTTTAATTTTATTTTATTTTATAATTAGTTAAATTATTATTAACTAGTTACGTAATTTGATTTTAATTACTTTGTTTAATTTAATTACTTTGATATATTTCTTTTCTTTGTTGTTTAATTTGTTGGTTTGTTTGAATGTATGTATGTTTTAAATAAAAGACTAACACTAGCCGTGTACTTTGTGAATAACATCCATTAAAGATAACGATCAGCCACAGCTGTTACGTATCGACCCGCCCGCGAAGTTTTCTCACCGCTGCCCGTTTTAATGGGAATGTATTGATCGCAGCCGCTGGGCCATCACACCTAATTAAATTTTGTTATGCTTCGCCGAGTTTACCCCAGTTATGGTAATTAAGGCGAGCCATTAAGCGCGTCTCCACGTTAACTGTGGTAACAGATGTTACGTATCGATTCACCAGCAAAGTTTTTAATAGCGGTCACACCTACTGGACCATCAAGGCTTTATTTTAAGTCCACCTCGTGCACGTTTGTTTACATTTTAAAAGACGTGTCGCGTGTCTTCTCTATTTCATTATGGTACCACACTTAGGTTGAGCAACCGGATATTACCTTGTTGGTTTTCTAGTACGCGTATGCTACACGTATACACACACACACACACTTGTTGGTTTTCTAGTACGCGTATGCTACACGTATACACACACACACACAAGACACACACACACACTAAATTAGAACAAAAGTCTTCTTATATTTTAATTGTTTATTAACGTTTTTCCATTTTTTTTTTTTTTTTTAAATTATTATTTTTAAATTTTATTTTTAATTGTTGTTTACTTGTTGTTTAATTTAATTACTTTGTATAATTTATTTGTTTGAAATTCATTTTAATTAGTTTGCTTTTAATTTCTTTGTTGTACGCCGTTTGAAATAAAAGACTAACACTAACGTGTACTAGAAAGTGTCATTGTGTACAACATCCATTTAACCACAGCTGTTACTTATTAGCGACAGCTTGTACTTATCGATCCGCACGTGATCCTCCCCGGCGCTCCCCGTGGTTGCTTAATAGTAGGCTCACTGAAGCGATCACAACAGGTAATTAATCGAAACCATTAAGTCCCTCTCCGCGTTAAGTGTGGCGACAGCTGGTGCTGTAATTAGTCACGGCTCTCGGCTTTTTTTTTTTTCATTAGACTTCAGCTGTACATGAACTATGTTCACATATCGTACGCCCGGTCATTCTTTGATCAAATTAAAAAATTTTGTTTCTACATGTCCTGCGAACCGTCCCTTGCTATGTATGAAAGATTAATGGTTGTAACTATTCGCTTATAGCGAGGGTCAGCGAAAACAAAAATATATTTAAGGGTCGGAATTTTCTTTCAACCACCGTTAAGTCAGGTTTTGAGACGAAACGAAGTCTCGGTAGGTTCGTGTTTTTTAAGGGGCGACAGGGCGACTTGATGCGTTGGTACGTAGGTATGCGGGGTTAAGGTTCTATAACTCTATATATTTAAATACGTTTTTTTATTCAAATGAGTTTACTCCCCCTAACGTAAGTACATGTAAAGAGGGATTTCCTATAGATCTGTAATGAATTAGGCCTTTTTGACTATGACTTGTTGCCCAGGTGTTGACATGATACGCTTTTTTGAGATATACATACACACACACACACACACACAAACACACACACACACACACACATGCGCGCGCGCGCGAAATTCATACTAGGTCGGTAATGGCGGAGAGAACTTATAGGTATACATTATCATGGCGACAACAAAAGCGACTCTTATTTTATTTACATGAAAGCGTGTTTTCCAAAAAGTGTCACCATGCCATTGTCATTTTCGCAGCGGGGTTTATTTTAAGTGCACCCCGTGCACGCTTGTTTACATTTTAAAAGACGTGTCGCGTGTCTTCCCCTTACGGCTTCCCTAATAGAGAAACGAGAGGAAAGACAACTGTTCTAAAATTAGAACAGACTTGTCTACACACACGAGTATCGTCCCTTGTGAAAAAAAAAAAATTCGCGTCAGACTCCTTAACTAAACAGTCAATTTCTTTAACAAGTTAAAAAATAATTTAGGAAGACAAGGGTTAACAACATTAGACGCTACCGTTTTTGTTTCCTGTGACGACAAGGCACAATACACTTTTGTATTTTATGTCTCAAGTAGAGGGTGGGATATTTTTTCTTTGTAAGCGTGTTGTAAACAATGGGTAGAGGAAGTGATTACTAGGTAAGAGGGGAGAGAACGTGACGTACATCGCGATATTTGAAAACAGGGCGATGTTTAACCTCAACCAAAAAAGGCAATGAACCTAGAAGGAAGACGAATATATATCTTAGTCTTGCAGCAGATTACCTCCCCATGTTCGCTTTAGTATTACAGTTTTCATCAAACTTCTTTTTGACTTGAACTTCTTTAATTTTTAAGAAAGTTTACTTATACATATTACATTACGTCTAATGACATTTTTATTTTATTTTTACCACTCAATGTATTTTGTTTTTCTATATCTTACATTGTCAGCTTAATTTTTGATCACCTTAGGTGGTGGTAAGGTGGTAAGGTGGTGGTAAGGTGGTGGTAAGGTGGTGGTAAATTTGCTTAAGATTATAAACTTCAAGTTTTAAAAAACAACAACGTTATAGTACGTCGTGTCAAATGACACACCGTTTAAAATGTCTACATTTAAAGTTCACCAAAATAATGACGTAAAAACTAAATATGATATGACGTTAGCATACATATCATTCAATCTAATCACTCTAAAGTACAAATCAATAATTTTTATTGATTAAGGGGCTGGGTGAGTTATTTTTATCACTATTCGCCCTTCCCGTTCCCTTGATCAAAGAATGACCGGGCGTACGATATGTGAACATAGTTCATGTACAGCTGAAGTCTAATGAAAAAAAAAAAAGCCGAGAGCCGTGACTAATTACAGCACCAGCTGTCGCCACACTTAACGCGGAGAGGGACTTAATGGTTTCGATTAATTACCTGTTGTGATCGCTTCAGTGAGCCTACTATTAAGCAACCACGGGGAGCGCCGGGGAGGATCACGTGCGGATCGATAAGTACAAGCTGTCGCTAATAAGTAACAGCTGTGGTTAAATGGATGTTGTACACAATGACACTTTCTAGTACACGTTAGTGTTAGTCTTTTATTTCAAACGGCGTACAACAAAGAAATTAAAAGCAAACTAATTAAAATGAATTTCAAACAAATAAATTATACAAAGTAATTAAATTAAACAACAAGTAAACAACAATTAAAAATAAAATTTAAAAATAATAATTTAAAAAAAAAAAAAAAAAAATGGAAAAACGTTAATAAACAATTAAAATATAAGAAGACTTTTGTTCTAATTTAGTGTGTGTGTGTGTCTTGTGTGTGTGTGTGTATACGTGTAGCATACGCGTACTAGAAAACCAACAAGTGTGTGTGTGTGTGTATACGTGTAGCATACGCGTACTAGAAAACCAACAAGGTAATATCCGGTTGCTCAACCTAAGTGTGGTACCATAATGAAATAGAGAAGACACGCGACACGTCTTTTAAAATGTAAACAAACGTGCACGAGGTGGACTTAAAATAAAGCCTTGATGGTCCAGTAGGTGTGACCGCTATTAAAAACTTTGCTGGTGAATCGATACGTAACATCTGTTACCACAGTTAACGTGGAGACGCGCTTAATGGCTCGCCTTAATTACCATAACTGGGGTAAACTCGGCGAAGCATAACAAAATTTAATTAGGTGTGATGGCCCAGCGGCTGCGATCAATACATTCCCATTAAAACGGGCAGCGGTGAGAAAACTTCGCGGGCGGGTCGATACGTAACAGCTGTGGCTGATCGTTATCTTTAATGGATGTTATTCACAAAGTACACGGCTAGTGTTAGTCTTTTATTTAAAACATACATACATTCAAACAAACCAACAAATTAAACAACAAAGAAAAGAAATATATCAAAGTAATTAAATTAAACAAAGTAATTAAAATCAAATTACGTAACTAGTTAATAATAATTTAACTAATTATAAAATAAAATAAAATTAAAAATAAACAAAATAAAAATAATTAAAAAGTAAACAAATAATCAAATTACGTAACTCGTTAATAATAATTACACAATATAAACAAAGTAATTAAACAATTTAAATCAAACAAATTAAACAATTACGTAATAAAAACACATTAAAATTACGTAACTAGGTCAAAAATTAATTAAAATTTTTAAAACTCATTAAAACTCATTAAAAACGCATTAAAATTACGTAACTAGGTCAATGATGATGTCACAAGGTCACTAATTACGTCACAAAGTCACTAATTACGTCACAAGGGCAATGATTACGTCACAAGGTCACCAAAAGGTGACCTACTTCCCCACCACCTCCGCCAACACCAGTTGGCGTAGTATTTTACTATATGTCTTTGCGCCACCCCCACATCCTGCTCACCCACCCTCCCCATCCCGATGCGCCAGGCTGGGAGTATTTTACTATATCTCTTTGCGCCACCCGCGCATCCTGCTCCCGAGTATTTTCCTATATGTCATTGTTCCTCCCCATCCCCACCTCCGCCAAAAATAATACCCAAAAGGGACCTAATATACTACTGGGGGGTGACACCATTAAGTGCCGCACCGGGTGACACCGACCTCGCTACGCCACTGATTGAGACCTATGTATAAGCTTATAAATAGTTACGCAGTCTCCTAGATCTAGTCATCTTCGTCATTTTTCCTGACGTAAGGTGGGGCGGGGGGGGGGGGGAGTGTTCTAGCGGTAGAGAGCTGGACTGCTAACTCTGATGGGTACCTAACTCACGTTAGGAAAGTAAAGGCGGCCGGTGCATCGTGCTGATCACACTATCTCTTCATATGCGAGGTCACAGAAACAAGTGAACTCTACTTCACTTGCCCCATAGACCATCAGGTTTGAAAGGGAACCTTTAAGGTGGGGCGGGGGAGGGGTCTTTCATAAAACAACTCACCTAGGTGCAAGGGTTCTGATATTCGTGAGGCTTTGTCACGTGCTCAATGGCGCGTTTAGAATTTGTGACGTAACAATAAAGTAGGCTGCAGTTTTTAATGGGTTTTTTTTTTAGAACTAAAAATAATCTTGAAAAGCATGTTGATGTTGGTTATAGAAAGTTTTTTTTTAGCAAAAAAATGGTGGGACAGTAAGTTGAATGTGTGACCATTTTAAGAATGAGGGAGGGGGTGTGGGTGGGACTAGCTTTTTGTGATATCATGTAAGCGGAAGGGGGGGGGACGATTGTGTAATTTGATTTAGTGATGGTGGTATGGGATGATAATAGTAGCCAAGGAAAATTTAGCCTATGTAAGTATTGTGTAGATTACCGTTAGTGTATGCAGATGAGTGTCATTATAAAGGAAATAATATTTTGTTTTGACAATGAACTCATTCAATAGAGTGATCTGATTTAGCCACGGATGCCGCGGAAAGGTTAACGCTATTGTTAGGGAAAGGGCTACTTCAGGGCTTTAGTGTGTGTGTATGTGTATGTGTGCGTGTCCGTGTGTTTGTATGTGTGTGTTTTGTGTATATATGTGCCCGTGTGCGTGTGTAGGAGGCAATTTAGAACCATGAAACGTCAGGCAATGCTACGTATTACTCTACACGAGTTGGCTCATCCAACCCTACTTGGTAACATACATGCTTGATCATCAGTTTTACCGGCTCTTATATTATAAATTTATTTGTTGTGTGAGGTGGGGCGGCGAGCGAACTGAGAAAAAAAAAACAACGATTAAAAAAAACAAAGATTACAACTCACAATATCCACACACCATTTTGGTTAGAGCTAATTAATTTTTTTTTCAACAAAGCTGATTAATTCTTGGATTAGGACGCTCCTAATTTCTTGAACTGATTGATTTACTCTCGTAATTAAATTAGCAGGCATTAAATCGTCCACGATTGTACATCAGGCTAATTACACGGCAAAACGCTTGGCACAGAGCGCGGATATCACGAGCTAATTAATATTGAACCGTAATTACCTGTGCTGCGTCATTTTAACAACATCAGTTTGACATGATGAAGGTACCTGTTATAAACGTACACAAGACTTAATTACCTGATGTGCATATATATATATATATATATATATATATATATATATATATATATATATATATATATATATATATATATATATATATATATATATATATATATATATATATATATATATATATATATATACGTATATATATATATATATATATATATATATATATATATATATATATATATATATATATATATATATATATATATATATATATATATATATATATATATATATATACATATATATACATATACATATATATACATATACATATATATATATACATAAACATATATGCATATCTCACTGGGGGAGAGGTAGCTTAACGTGACAATGGGGAGGGGGAACCTATAACAGTGATACTGTAAAAGTGAGGGGAGTAACAGCGTGACACTGGGGAGGGGGAAGCTATAACTTAATGTGATACTGTAAAAAAGGTGGGTGGGGTAATGTGACACATTTTTTGATGTGACGGGTGTATGCGGGGGGGGGGGGGTGATCCGCACAGCGTGATAGTTTGTTAAAAAGCATTAGCACGGGATTGTGTGACGCACTGGAATTAGAGTTTCTTAAAAGTTCCAGCAAATGCGTCACATCAGCTACTTCAAAGTCTTTTAAAATTACCAAAGTGTAGTCGTTTTTCCGTCTTCTTCTATTTATAGCCTCTGGCCGCGGGCCATGTGGTCTGTACAGTCACGTGACCAGCCTTGCGCAAGCCAACTACGCTATTTATAGAATACTGAAGTGGAACTATGACGAAGATAACATTTCTGTGAGTTTTGCTAAAGACTTCTTGACAAAAAAAACAACGTTCGGCTGGTGCATTCTGGTCTAGGCTACTTAGCACTTCATCGCTGTACTGTTCAGCTACTTCCTTCTTAAAGTGCACCCTCTCGAGTTTAAAAATAAAAAGTAGAATTATTTTTTTGAGTGAAAAAAAAATCACTGCCACCGTGTTAGTCTTTAGTCACGATATCCACTTTTACATTTAGATCTTGTTTTTTTGTTTTTGTTCGTTGTAAGTTCATCAAGGGATCTCCCCTGTGATGTGTTCAAAGTTCTTATAATGTTTGTTTGTTTATTGTTCTCTAAAAGGGGGTCAATCATAAACAACGTCACGAATTTGTATCTCCTACCACCCCCCATCCCCACCCATCATGGTCACAAAATCCCCCCCCCCCCTCCTACCACACCTCCCCAGGCCTGTGACGTCGTTTATGAACTAACCCTAAGGATCGCTCGTTTTCTGCCTGTTTTCATGTCTAAAACACTGCAAGTGGGAGCTGAATTAAATATAGTTAAAAACTCAAAAGCTTTTCGCTTTCTTTTCGAGCGATTTTTCTCTTGGTACACCTGGATTGTTATGATATTATTTTTTTAAAAGTTTAACATGTAATATATGGCTATTGTTGGAACGGCGTGGCCTAGCAGTGAAGCGCTAGACGGTTAATCTAAAAGTCTCAAGTTCGGATCCCGGGCTCGAATCGGTGGGACGCCCCTGGGTCCATCCAGCTCTGATGAGTACCTGACCGGGTACCTGACTCACAATAGGGAAAGAAACAATGGAAGCTCGGCCTATGGCTGGCTACACTATACCGTTTACCGAGGTAATTGAAACAGATAAACTCTACCTTATCTGCCGGGAAATAGGGTAGGAAAAAGATGATCTAGGTAATGTTGACTATAATAAACATTGTGAGGCCTACTGGCCAATACTCAGTTAGATCGTGGAGGTGTGTTAAAGCTGATTATACATGTAGATCTAGAAACCTTGTGGCATCGTGACACGCTAAACCTATAGCATGGGTGGGGGGGGGGGTGGCTTCACGGATCCCCACCCACCCCCCATGAATAAATCATGGACCAGTGTGGGTGGGTGGATGTATGGGTGGGTGGGTGGATGTGTGGGTGGGTGGATGTGTGGGTGGGTGGGTGGATGTATGGGTGGGTGGGTGGATGTGTGGGTGGATGTGTGGGTGGATGTGTGGGTGGATGTGTGGGTGGCTGGATGGATGTGTGAGTGGGTGGGTGGATGTGTGGGTGGGTGGGTGGGTGGGTGGATGTGTGGATGGGTGGGTGGATGTGTGGGTGGGTGGATGTGTGGGTGTGTGGGTGGATTTATGGGTGGGTGGGTGGATGTGTGGGTGGATGTGTGGGTGGCTGGGTGGATGTGTGGGTGGGTGGATGGATGTGTGAGTGGGTGGATGTGTGGGTGGGTGGATGTGTGGGTGGGTGGGTGGATGTGTGGGTGGGTGGGTGGATGTATGGGTGGGTAGGTGGATGTGTGGGTGGGTGGATGTGTTTTGGGTGGATGTGTGGGTGGGTGGATGTGTGGGTGGGTGGGTGGATGTGTGGGTGGGTGGGTGGATGTATGGGTGGGTGGGTGGATGTGTGGGTGGGTGGATGTGTGGGTGGATGTGTGGGTGGCTGAATGGATGTGTGTGTGTGTGGGTGGATGGATGTGTCGGTGGGTGGATGGATGTGTGGGTGGGTGGATGTGTGGGTGGGTGGGTGGATGGATGTGTGGGTGGGTGGGTGGATGTGTGGGTGGGTGGATGTGTGGGTGGGTGGATGGATGTGTGGGTGGGTGACTGGGTGGGTGAGTCGTACAAACGACAGTGTAATAATGCCTCTTATTTAGAACCTGGTCTAAAAAACAGCAATATAACAATGTCCCTTATATAGGCCATATAAATTCAAAATGAAAATACAATAATGTCCCTTATATAGACCCTATAAATGCAAAACGACAATTAATAATGTCGCTTATGTAGACTATAAATATTCAAAACGACAGTTAATAATGTCGCTTATGTAGACTATAAATATTCAAAACGACAGTTAATAATGTCGCTTATGTAGACTATAAATATTCAAAACGACAGTTAATAATGTCGCTTATGTAGACTATAAATATTCAAAACGACAGTTAATAATGTCGCTTATGTAGACTATAAATATTCAAAACGACAGTTTATAATGTCGCTTATGTAGACTATAAATATTCAAAACGACAGTTAATAATGTCGCTTATGTAGACTATAAATATTCAAAACGACAGTTAATAATGTCCTTTACACCAGAGGCGTAGCGACCCTTCCCGGCGCCCGGGGACAAACTTTCAATTTGGCGCCCCCTCAAACTATTTATAATGCAAAAATGCAGCTAAAATGACAATTTAATTTGTTTTTACAACCAATTTTGGCGCCCCCTAAGGTCGGCGCCCGGGGACATATGTACCCCCCCCCCCCCCCCACCCCATCGCTACGCCTCTGCTTTACACAGACCCTATTCCCAAAACTTCGGTACAACGATGTCTCTTATCAGCGTCTGTCTGAGCTCTTCGATTTTAAACCCCAGCCCACTTGACAGATCGATTGATTCACCTGTCTGTTCTCTCTTCTTTTTGATTCAAAACTTATTGATTAAACTTCATATGACTATTTTAATGTCTGATTAAGCTGAAAATTAGACATGTTTACATTGTCATCAGAGATGCGATAATCTGCAAAGTTTTGAATCGCATCATCGCCTATGGGTAAATACAGTGCCGGTGCCAGGTTATTTAGCGCCCTAGGCAAAACTTATTAAAAGCGCCCCCTCCCGTAATTTTTTTCGTGCCCCCGTATTATCAGAGGGGTAGCGACCCTTCCCGGCGCCCGAGGTCAAACTTTCGATTTTCACCCCCCCCCCCCCCCCTCAACCTTTCGATTTGCACCCCCTCAAACTTTCGATTTGCATCCCTCCTCAAACTTTCAATTTGTTTTTCCAACCCATTTTGGCGCCCCCTTACGGACAGCGCCCTAAGCGACCGCGTAGTTCGCCTTATAGGTAGCGCCGGCCCCGGGTATAATATTACAAGATTTGACCTCAAACTGGTAGACAGACATACATAGTTACTCTAGTCAAAGTTCATAAAATTCAGGTAGTTCTGATTCTATTCTAATACATCTGTTGTTTACCTTGTGATTAAATTTAAAAGCTGTAACCTTTTTATAGCACTATTAAAATAAAACGGTTGAACACCCGTAGTGTGTTTAACGCCACGTTGGCCACTAAATTGGAGTTTGTTGTTAATGAACCACGTCGATTACAAAATAAAAGGAAATAGAAAAACAAGTTTGGCCCACGTGTGACTGTACGCCCTACATACTTGATTGTTTTTTTTTTTAAATTAAATTAAATTAGTTTTAAATTACATCAAAACACACATGGGTTGGATAAATGGCGTAGGTTGGCGAACTTGAATCGCACGTGTTTACCTTATCAACCAATCAAAGCATAGGCCATTTGTTGTTATTCACTTTGAGCGTTTGATCTATTTTTACACATTTACATCAATTTAAAACACACGACCGTTGTTTTGTTTTTAAAAGTATTTTAAAATTAAAGATTCCGTAGCAGATTTTAGCTAAAATCCTAACCATAACCCTAACCCGACTAAGCTAGAGCTTATAAGTTATAACATGTTTAAAATGTCCAAAAACGAAGTCAAGTTTGTTTGCTGATTTTTACCACCCACTTCCCATAGTCAAAGAAAGCCAAACCCACTTCTTTACTAGAACGATGTAACACAAGTTTACGTTGAACCAACTACATCCATAAGACAGTGGTCTTTACAAAGCTATTGATCACTTTTCAATACAGTTGACACAAAAGACGTAAAACTAAGCAAAACAACTGCCAAAATTGTATTTTCATATTCAATTTTTATAAAGCAAGTGTGATCATATTTTCCGACCACACTCGTTATACCTAGGGGTCATCCACAAATGACGTCACGCTTATTGACAATTTTTACCTCCTCTTCCTCCCCTCTGTCAAACATCGTCACAAAAATCCAGACCCCCCCTAAAATGACGTCACGCCTCAGCCTACAACCCCCTCTCTCCCTGCGAATGTGAGGTCATTTATGAACGCCCCCATACTTAACACCCCCCCCCCCACCCCCACCACCACCACAACCTTTCTGTCCTCTATGAGTATAACGTCTTTTATGGCCAACCCTTAAGCCAGACAACAAACTCTTCCTCTAAACATTCTAAATTAAACAAAAATAATCAACTTCAGAGGTCACTACCCCATATAAACAATAGAACAATCTATATATATAATTCTCTTCTTCGAGCCGTTAGAAAACAAGCTGCAAACGCTCTCCCTACCTCCCCACCCCTATATGGTTTTAGTGAGCTGTGTTCACTCTAAATGTTTACAAGCAGAGCCAACGATTTTAAACGTAGGGGGGGGGGGGGGGAGGGGGGGGGGGGAAGGAAGGGGGGGGGGTTATGGTCCTTAACGAGCTACTTATAGTGTTTTAAAGAAATATTTTCAGTGTCAGCGTTGGTACTGTCGAATTCACAAATTATGAATTATTGAAAATTAGAAACAACTAAATAGCGGCGTATGTTATGCCGCGGGCCGGCTCGTATTATAATATGCCACATAGAAAAACAAGCTGCATTCCCGTGCTACGCCACGGTTAATCTTTTTTTACCAGCTTGGGAGCAGAACAAAACTAAACTCAACGGAAACAATATGAGAATTCGCCACTACCCCATATAGAACAATTTGTTAAATTGCCACTACCCCACATAACTATGTAATATAATACTATGATACACCACCACTACTCCCATCTAAACAATATAACAATATGATACACCACCACTACCCCATATAAACAATATAAAAATACACCACCACTACCTGTATATCCCAAAAAAAAAACTCCCCTCTCCCTTCTTGTTACACAGCTTGTGATACGAGCGTCCCCAAATAATATATCATTTCAATAATAGCAATTGATACCGTCTAGTTCTATAAGCGTCTATGTTCTCTGCTGATTAATATCTTCTAGTGATATTTGATTGATTTCGTCTATTGATTAGGGAGTGGCATGTGTTGTTCAAGCAAACAGCCTGCTTCAACAGCAGGGACAGGGGGAGGGGAGAGAAAGAGAAATAGATTGAAGAAGGGAGACAGATGTAGAAAGAGATGAGAGTGGAGAAGTGGGGGGGGGGGAAGAGAGGAAGGGAAATATATTGAAGAAGGGAGACATAGGTAGAAAAAGATGAGAGTGGACAAGAGGGGGGGGGGGAGAAGGGAAATAAATTGAAGACGGAAGACAGAGGTAGAAAAAGATGAGAGTGGAGAAGTGGGGGGGGGGGGGGGGGAGATGGGAAATAAATTGAAGAAGGAAGACAGAGGTAGAAAAAGATGAGAGTGGAGAAGTGGGGGGGGGGGGGGGGGGGAGAAGGGAAATAAATTGAAGACGGAAGACAGAGGTAGAAAAAGATGAGAGTGGAGAAGTGGGGGGGGGGGGGGGGAGAAGGGAAATAAATTGAAGAAGGGAGACATAGGTAGAAAAAGATGAGAGTGGACAAGAGGGGGGGGGGGGGAGAAGGGAAATAAATTGAAGACGGAAGACAGAGGTAGAAAAAGATGAGAGTGGAGAAGTGGGGGGAGGGAAGAAGGGAAATAAATTGAAGAAGGGAGACAGAGGTAGAAAGAGATTAGAGTGGAGAAGTGGGGGGGGGGAGAGAAGGGAAATAGATTGAAGACGGAAGACAGAGGTAGAAAGAGATGAGAGTGGAGAAGTGGGGGAAGGGGGGGGGGGGAAAGAGAGGGGAAATAAATTGAAGAAGGGAGACAGAGGTAGAAAGAGATGTGAGTGGACAAGAGGGGGGGGGGGGGAGAAGGGAAATAAATTGAAGACGGAAGACAGAGGTAGAAAAAGATGAGAGTGGTCAAGTGGGTGAGACGGGAAATAAAGTAAAAAATTGAACATGTTTGTAACATGCATTGTCTCCTCTCTAAGGAGACAGAGGGGTAGAAAGGGAGAGAGAGAGAAAGGGGAATGAAGAAGAGGTGTGATGAAGAGAGAGGCAGAAGAAAGAGGGAGAAAGAGAGAAGAATAATGAGTGGATAAGGGAAATGGAAAAGAGGTGTGAGGAAGTGAGAGAGTAAAGGATGGAGGAAGAGAGGATGGAAGAGAGCGGGAGAAAGAGAGGGTGAGGGAGAAGAAAAACAGGTGTGAGGGAGACAGTGAAAGTGAAAGATGGAGAAAGAGGATGGAAGAGAGCGGGAGAAAGAGAGGATGAGGGAGAAGGAAAAGAGGTGTGAGGAATTAAAAGAGTGAAAGATGTAGAAAGAGAGAGGATGGAAGAGAGATGGAGAAAGAGAGATGGAGAAAGAGAGAGGAAGAAATAGAGAGGGAGAAAGAGAGGATGAGGGTAAGCAAAAGGAGGAAGGCTGTGTGCGAGTGAGGAGACGGCCGTGTTTACATCACGCCGTGTGTCCACGCAGTAACCAACTCGTGGGACGCCAATCTTGCCCGAGGTAATCGAATACGTGCCATGTGTAAGGACGTCGTGGATGTAGACGTCTAGACAATTCCAGACTTACGCTTTGTTGCTTTTATTTGTATGTTGTTGTTTTATTATTACTTTATTTTTAAAGTGGATGGAGCTCCAGTTACAAATAAAAACAATCTTGCATGTATTTTTTTTTCTAGTCAGAAAGAATTGGAATAAAGGGAAATAACTATCAACCTACTCCATGGGAAATAACTCGTGGCCAGAAAAACATCTTTGGTGTATTGCCATCGTGTCGAATTTTTTGTTCATTTGTTTCTTCATAAATAAACGGTATCTTTTGTTTTTGCTTTGTTTTTTAAATTATTTTTTGTTTGTGTTCACAGTTATAATCTCTTTTTAAAGGATGTTTGGGGAAAATAATAGTTTCTCTGCAGAGGCGTAGCGACCCCTCCCGGCGCCCAGGGACAAACTTTCGATTTGGCGCCCCCCCCCCTATATTTTTTATATTTATAATTCAAAATAGCAGCTAAAATGAGCTTATTTTGGCGCCCATAGGGTCGGCGCCCGGGGACATATGTACCCCCCTGCCCCCGGTCGCTACGCCTCTGTTTCTCTGCTGAGATAGAGATATTTTTTTTTTTACCAAAATAGTTTTGTTTTTAACGAGAAAGTGTTTTTATCCAGGTAGTTTAAAAACTTAGGCACAGTTTGATACCATCAGGGATTGCAGATGACACCATACTTCCTACATCGTTGGTGGAGAGGGAGGGGGGTGACACCCAGGGTTAGCCGCACGGGCCTCAACCTAAAAAAGGGGACGCTACTGACTTTAAAGTTATAGTCACAGTTGTAACACTGTATAAACGAGTTTTAAATAACTCACTTGAGATGTTCAGTGTAGATAGGTCAAGTCAAATAGTCGAGCTAATTCGACGGGTCATTGTGTCATAGGATTTCATAAGTATTCATCACCACTTAGCATCTAGTAGGCCTACTTATATTTGTGTTTTTAAAGGGGCCGATTATTTTTTTACGATTATGATTACAATTTTTTGATTACATAAAATTAATACATTATTGACAAAGGGACAAATAAGATATGGATATCACAAAGCATTCACAGAGAAGAAAATCAATTTTAGTTAGGGGTCGTCCATAAATAACGACACACTCGTAGGGGGGAGGGTCCGTAATTTTGTGACGGTGTCTGACGAGGGGGGAGGGGTTCAGATTGTGCGCCGTCACACTTTTGCATTATAAAAAAGCAATGTTAGAAAACGAATTTTAGCAGTTATTTGGAGTTTTAGAAAACACGTTTTAATAAATTGTAATAGGAATTAGATGCTCTATGTTGACAGAGTTCAGACAAGATTTTTTTAAAAAAATATCGTATGTTAAGAAAGATTGAACTGTAATTTTGAGGTGAGTTGTAGGTTGAGGTGTGACATCATTTTAGAGGGGGGGGGGGGGAGGGGGGGGCTGGCTTTGTGTGACGAAGGGGGAAGATAGAAATCGTTTAAAAAGCCTGACGTCATTTATGGATGACTCCTTAGCGTTTTTTTTTACTCATCATCAGTAGATTATTTCAGATCTTGCACCGGTACTAATCTAAAGATTCCTAATTAACAGCTTCAAACCGGAACATAAACAATGAACTATGCGGTGCTCGAGGTTCAAAGGTTTATTGTTGGATTTACAAGAACTGAGATGCCGAGAAGCGCGTGTTCAGTAACTGAGACCGTTTGACGATTGCTTTACGCTGGGCGTCGTCAAATTTGTTGATCTGTAGGTCGGAGTCACGGTCAAACGGACGCCGAGCCGGCTTTTCCTCCTTCTCTCCCCTCTCCTTGCGTTTCTTTTTCTCCTTCTTTTCTTTCTTCTGAAATAGAAATAAGCGGGGAAAACATAACAAAATCAATCATAGTGTGTGTAGACCAACTGGGTATTTTAAGAAGTTTACAGCAGAGAATACTTTAGAAGCAAGACCAAGGGACATAACTATAATTAGTCTGACAGCAACAGACATGTAGGGGAGAGAACTCGTAGTCCCATAAATTGCCATTGGTTAATTGGAAGTCAAGCTGACCCCATCGTATCAAGGGGTGGGGGTGTAGAAAAGAAAACAAAACATTACTGTTGTACAGGTTTTGGTTCCGACTTTCTTTTGTCAAGATATGAGGGGAAAAATGTTTATATTTAACATACTGTAATATACTTTTGATAAACATTTTGAAATTCCTGTGCAAAAACTGAAAAATCAATGCTTAGTGGACAAGAAAAAAAAAATTATATAGATCTACATCTACTGCTAACTTTTTAGGAAAAAGATATTAGTGGAACCAGTTTCTACTAGGACTAGAGGACAGGTGAAGAATTAGCAGCTTGCTTTTTAAGAAGAAATTATAATGGTATCCTCAATAAAAATGTTCTACTATTTAGACTACAGCACATATTCTGTACTGCTCCTGATCGTATGATATAATAGGAGCACAACACCATTATGATTAGCGTTTGTTCTAGACTGCAGCCAATGAAGGACCACAACACCAGTATGATTTGCCTTATTTCAAGACAACTTTATTGATTTGTGTTAACATAATTCTGACAATAATTGCACAAACAACATCTGAAATAAAGATGGATAAATAAACTTGAAAGAAAAATAATCTATGTCTCACTTGGTTGAATTGTTGATACAAGAGTTGGCATCCCACACAAAAAAAACTGTCAATGTCGGAGATAGAAAAATTGACCACAACAACAAAAAGGACTCTGAGTTGTATGACAACATACTAGTGGCAACGTATAGATATATTCTCCAAGTTCACAATTTAATGTACAATATCATACCTGAATTTAAAAAAATAAAATATAAAACAATTATTGTAGTTAAAAAATACAATGGTAGCAGCGACCTACTTTGTTTTTATGATATAAGCCTTCTATTGTAGATACAATACAAAAATATATGCACATGCAAATAAAAAAAGGACCATTGAAATAAATGTATAGAGAAGAACCAAGTTGTAGGCTAAATACCAATATGCACACATGTATAGAGAAGGGCCTTACGGAATTGATACAAATGTTTCAAAATCAATCACTTCACAAACCAACAAGGAAAATATGTATTTTAAAAAATAGATTAAATTTGTTTTTCTAGTTACACTACAAAAAAACATGAGCAAATGGAAAGTTCCTGTGTAATGAAATGCTTGTTACATTCATCAAAAATTAAAACCAAGGGTCTATAATTTAAGAATTTATGCCAGATGTTAAGTCTTTTATTTGGTTGTGATTATTATAAGGTTACAGCTTTTCACAAGTTCTTTGCTTAAACTACAAGTAAATTCAGATGCTTCTGCTTTAAAAATGGTTCCTTCATAAATGTATACATCTAAAAAAATTTAAAGTCAAATCAATTGACTCCAAATATAAAGACAAAAATAAAAAGCTAAGATCCACAAGTTATACATATCACTAGCATAAACTTTGTACAAAAGCCCACACATGTAAAAGGTTAGGAAAGAATAGAGTGGAGAACCAAATGCCAGATTTGTGATAAAAAATACTTCTAGCCTCGTAAGAACAGCGTACACTGATTTATTGCTACAGATAACATCCCTAAACTTAAAGATAATTATTCCACTTTGATCATAGATATACATACCACTAAAAATTGTACATATAAAAACACTAAGGTCACTGACCTTTTACTTGATTTACAATTATTAAACAAAGCTACTAGAAAAAGTTGTTAAAACTAATAAGTAACAGGTGAAGAAAATGATATAATGGTTAAAAGTCTTTTCAAGATTAAAAAAAAAGGTATGATTATAACAGTTAACACTTTATAATTAAACTAAACATGAAGGTTCAGTTTAGGAATTCCAAGTAAAAAAAATATTAAATCATATATAAAGGTATATTACCGCTTTTATGTAAAAACCCCAGATGATTAAAACGCTGATTTGCCTTATAATTTGTTACATTAACCACAAATTATGTTGTATCACCCCAAATAACCACAACACAAAAGAAACACTAGCAGTTCTATGTCTTTTATACATGCTAAGCTACCAAGTATCCAACAATATAAATCATTGTCATCTCAAGAGATGGAACTCTTAACTGTGGAACACATACATTTAATGGCTTAAAATAATTATATCCAGAATGAATACATTAATTACATCAATAAGAATCTAACTGATTGTATTTACAAATTGAACACAATAAATATAAAAGCTATTTACAATAAAAACAACACAATAACATGTCACTATATATTCAGAGCATGTTCTAGAAAAGGATATGAACGGCCAGAGGATATTTTTTTTAATCAAAAGGCTTATTTAGAATGAAGGCAATTTAACAAGATCTAGAATAATCAATTTGGACTATAACTTGCCTAAAAAATACTTGAAATGTAATTTCTAAATATATTTGAAAATTAAAAAAGATATGTTTAAAATTGATAACCTTAGTTTTAAAAGAATCATTCCCATATTATGCCGATAAAAAAGAAAATTATGAAATGATAAAAATTGTGCACAAAATATTCCTTTACCGATCAACAATTACCAAAGATGATAAATACAATGCCACATTTTAAAACTTGAAACTAATTTTAAAACCAAAATTATAACATGAGCTTTAGAACTCCTGCGTATAATTATGTATCACTATAGCAGCCTACAATTTCTGATAAAAAAGTAAGTTTACAAAGATTAATTTAAATATACAATTTTTTTGTCTCTTACTTGGTACAGCAACAGGTAAATCAGGTAAATGCAGTTTTGTTACTACCAATTAACAAGCTATATACAGTCATCGTTAAATTTCAAAATAATTTTAAGTATATAATATTAAACTTTCTTCCTTTTTTTGTACGAGGCTAAAGAAAATGCAATGAAATTTAGTGCAGTTCTTGATTTAGTTAAAGAATTAAAAACAGTATGATATTGATTAAACAACCAGACATTTAAACATTTTAAGAATTATTTCATCAATAGTTCAATATAAAACTTATTCGGTAATAAACTATAGAAATAAGCGAGCAATGCACAATCTTGTTAAAACAAAATGATTTACACCTATTTTAAAATGATCCCAATACATTTAACAAAAATCACATTGGTATACATTTAAAAAGACCAATCAACACCACAGTCTTGGCTTGACAAACAAATACCACAATAAATAAGACAGAAATAACATAATTATTCCAGTAAAAGGAGAGAATCGCTTGCTTGTAAAAATTTCTCAAAACATAAATTCATCTAGTCAAGTCAAATTCATCTGCCCAGTCTTCATATGTCACTCTCCTGGGCATTAAGCTAGTAAATCAAACATGAAATACTTCAGTTTCTAGAAACAACCATTTTTGGTTTTGTTACTTCAGGTATTTGTAGAAACATTATGCAGAAAGAAAATGGAGCAAAAATGAACTGCTATTCCTACACCACAATCAACAGCTAGGGGGGTTTAATAAATCACAGTTTGTAGTCAAGTTATTGTTCTTGCCACAGCTATTTAAAGTGTCTACACACCCCAGGGTTCTTTCCTTCCTTTTGTTTGTCATTAATGCATCATAATGCTGTCTGTAGGCAGCTTGTCAATTATGTTATTCACATCCACTATTTTATGGATCCAATTGTAGATCCTTCTGAGTGCATCATTGATTCTATCAACACAATTCTTCCAAACTAGGCGCTCTAGTCTAGGGTTGTCAACTACACTTGGTGGATACTTCATTACTAGATAGTGAATAGCAGCCATCTTAGCTGGATCCAGAGCTTTATTTTTGTTTTCCATTTTCTTACCATTGATGTAGAAAACACCTGAAACATTGCGGTCATACACCTCTCCCAGTGTAAAGATACGAAACACAAGTTCTTTCGCTAAGCGCTCTCTACGCCCTTGACATGCAGATTCTGCCTCTTTTAGTACTGTTGAGCAGATGCTTATTTCAGAGGTGCCAATGCTACGGACTAGAGGCTTCCGTGTTGATGACATGGCAGAAATTATCTGATCTGAACTCATGTTTTTCTGGAAATCTTCAACCAAAATCTCCCAAAACCTAGGATCAAGAATGACTGTCTTAGGATTAGACGACGTGTTGGAAAAGCGGGCATTGGGTTCCTTGCTACTTCCAGGGCCAAGTTCAAACTTCTGGTTCTCATTTCCTTCATCGTATACAGTGACGGCTATACCGCTCTGGCTGTCTACTATAGGGACATTAATATCTGAAGTTGGAACATTAGCATTACCCAACACAACAGGCATTAACTCCTGCTCTGAAGGCAACTCCTGAACAGTGCTGGATGCTGTTTCTTGTGTGTCGCTCGGGCTTGGCGCTTCCATCATGGCCTGCCCCTGAACCATCGAAACAGTTCCAACAGGTATGAAAAGATCAGAGTTGGAATCGCTGCGCTTGAGCTCGTCCGTTGCTGTGTAGTCAGAGATGGTGAGGTAGTTGGACAAGGCAGCCTTCAGACTTGCTTTAGTGACTGCAGCATTGGTGTTGGTGGTGTTGGGCATGACAGTCGTGGTTGATGAGCCTGGGATGATGGGCTTTGGCTTGGTTTTCAGATTCTTGTTGGCTGCGTTAGCAACGACGGAAACAGGATGAGGAAATAAATGAGTTTCAATCCTCTCTACCCTCTTGTTCAATTCAAATAAGACAGCCTGTGAATCTTTGACCATATTAATCATCTTATCCATTTTGGCACACAACTGAATGAATGCCTGTGGCGTAACATTCGCAGTGGATGTCTGGATTTGTGGAAATAATGAGTGGACAGGGGGTAGAACTAGCGACACCTGAGGCATGTGCCCTCCGCTAGTCTGGATTGGAATTCCGGCTTGAGTTAGGAGATGCTGCTGCTGAGCCTGTGGTGCAGGCTGGATTTGTCGGGTTGTTTGAATCTGTCTCTGCTGGCCATCTGATGTAGTGAGTACGACACTCTCACCCGTTGTCAGCTGCCCATCTTGTGTCAACACAACATTCTGTCCCAGAGCTTGCTGTAGGTTTTGCTGGGTTAGGACTATGTTATGTCCAAGCTCATCCCCTTCCGCTTTCACAATGAAATTTCCAGACATGGTCTGCTGACCTGGAGCAGCTATAACAATATTCTGACCATGATGAGCTCCATGGGAATGAATGACATAGTTCTGCCCCGCTTGTTGAGTGTGGGGTGAAGCAATGATCATGTTCTGACCACCGGCCAGTGAAAAGGTAACCACTTGACCACCTTGCTGCACAACAGCAGACTCGGCACTCACTTGCGCAGCATATGCTTCAGCATAGTTCTGAACCTGCTGTGTGGTCATCTGACCTTGAGTGGCCACCTGAGCTTGAACCTGCTGACCGTTGACATCAATGGTCTGGGTCTGCTGCTGATTGTTCTGGTTTGCAGAATTGTCCTGGACTTGATTTGAAGCTACCAGGGTCACATTCATGTTCCCTGCCAACTGGGCTGGAATATTCTGTTGGTAAGAGTTAGTACTTGAGATGACCTGACTGTAGGCTGGGGTAGATGACATTTGCTGGGCATGACTGTATGCTTGGGCAATCATTTGACTGCTCAGAGCTGGCTGGGCCTGGGAGAAGGTCACACCTTCCTGGCTGTAGCTAACCACATTGGGATTCATCAACAGGTCAGCTAGGGGTTTCGCTTCATTATATTCTCCATTGTTAAACTCGTTACTGTAAAATTCATTGTTTTTCTGCTCTGTTAAAAGGTCCAAAGATTCTCGGATTTCATCTGACAGCTGGAAATATTGCTGCATGTGTTGCTGTTGTTGTTGCTGCTGTTGTTGTTGTGGTGCTTGACCATTTGTTACTCCTGGCTGTGCAACAGGGGCTGGAGCAGTAGTAGTAGCAGGAGCCGCTGACTGTGTAGAATCTGCTTGTGTACTGGTGGCAGCAGCCAAATTCTAAAGGGAAAAAAATATTCTGCTAATATAGATGGAATGAAATTTTCTAAAAAATAATTTTTTATTAAATTTTGTATGTAATGCACCATTGTTTCATATTTTAAAAAATAGAACATTTTTATGTTGCTAGCTCACCTGAGGGCATATCAGCACAAAATAGTTTGACCATCGCAAAATAGAGAATATATCAAAGAACTTAAGCATCAGTTTGCCAGTTACTTTAAATAGTTCTTAAGTATCAATGATAAACAAATTGATACTTCAGCCGCAAAAAAAAAGGACCAAACTCCAAATGATATAACAGGATAAAATGTAGATATAGAACATTAATTTTCTTTTAAAATATGGAATTAAGCTATTTAATACTTCCATGTCTGTTAAGAACAATGAATAAAAAACAATGGTGCATTTGTTTAAAATATATTTATTTTGCTCTTAAACTAACTATCAATGTCACATATAACAAATTAAGTGCAACATTATTTTACTTAAAAATATTATGTATTGAAACAATGAAGAAATTCCTGCAAAGGATTACGCTAAATAAAAAAAAAGTTCTTAGAAATTACAAAAGAAAAAAAAGCAACATACAAAAGCAACACCACAAATAAGCACCACTGACACAAAGAAATGTACAAAAGAATCAAATTGAAAGACAAGGGAAGGTTTCTCTAAACAAAAATGGTAATTAAGATAATGTGTGGTTAGAAATACTGTATTTTAGAACTTAAATTTTTTAGGCAAAAGTATACAATTTATTACAGTATCTTTTATAAGCAAAAACACCTTTGGTTATACAGCAACATTGTAAGGCCAGGGACAGCCTGTATACTGAAATATTTGTATTATTTTAAAACTAAAATAGTTTTACTTTACTAGCAAAGTTTGGAATCAATATAGGTAAAAGCCATTTTGTTTTCAACTGAATATTGTAACAGAGAGAAAGAGACTAGCTGTTATTACTTTTGCACCACAAGGCACAGTATTTGTAAGAAAACCAATGCAATCATGCAGGTTAATTTGCACTTTTGCAAAAAAAAAAAAAAAAAAAAAAAAAACTTTTATTTCATGTCTAACAAGGGTTTAAACAGTATTCTACCTTTCCCACGACCGCTAGTAATGACAAGATTTTTTAAATGTATTCAAATTTTTATTTATAATAGTGTCAGGATACTAACCTTCTTTTTCTTTTGTTTTTTTGTGTGCATGTCCATAAGAGACTCTGGACGTTTAGATTTCTGAAATCAAATGACATCCAACTTTAAACAACATTTAGTTAGCTAAGAACAAAAACTGAAAACCATGAGTATCTGCTTTTAAGCTCTGAAGTAGTCAATAACAAACCTAACTAAATGCACTTTATTCGTCAAGCATATGTCTCTAGCAATAATGGTTTTCTTTTGATAATTGATTTGTATTTACTTACAAATTAATGATTTTAATTATATCACAAATACTTCATGTTTCTTCAGTTTGTTCATAATTAAAAAACAAATGACTGACCAAATCTAAAGTATCAGCAGCACGATTTGAATACACTATTAAGCTAGATATAAATAAAAGAGCTCAGCTCTAAAAGTTACAATTAAACTATCCTGACTTTCCATGGCCCATAAGTTTTGTAGCATTTAATTTTTAACATCCCTAACCACTCAGTAAACTGCAGTTTAGTCAGTCGTTAAATTTTGCATTTTAAATGTTTCTTGGTTAAAATAAAATAGAAGGTTCATACTACTATAATTCACAACATAAATGTTCTTGAAGGTTATAAAATTTTAAATCACAATGCTCTTGGAAATTTAATTTCAAAACTTTTAGCTTTGGCGGTTTATAACAGTGAGGAACATAACTGATATATCACTGGATATTTTATACTAAGCTATAAATATATCAAATATAAACAGTTTAATTATGATATAATTTCAAGTAAAGAGACAAATGATATAAGGGAGAAATAGAAGTTTGTAACGGACAGAAAAACAAACGAATAAAATTTGAAAAAATAAAAACTACCAAAATACCACTTATTAAATTTTCACAGACAGTATTTAGTAAGTTTTGAAAATAAATATATTTTAAAAACTAATAACAACATTTAAGACTTATTAATTTTTAAAAATAATGACTCTTTGAATAATGGAACAAGTAAATTAAATCATGACACTTAGTGAGGCTATGCTAAATGAATTAGAAAATAATTACTGTTGCTTTACTTAAAAAGATTCTAAAAGATAATTCTTTTTTGTTACGTACATACAATCATATTTTAAAACACTCAGTTTGGTATTTATTTACTCATGCTTTTAAAATCAAATCAAGACTATTTTTATTTGTCAGTGCACAAAAGAAATGAAATGTACTTTGAAAAAACACAACAGCAAGTCAAAACACCATTCAAGAAAAAAAAAAAAACAATTTCAAGAGCAAACTTACATTGTAGTCATCAACCTGCTGCTGCATTTGCTCATCCCGAGCCAAGGCTGCCTTATCTTCATCTCTTTTGCGCTTTTTGCCTTTACCCTCCTTTAAAAAGTAAGAGAAATCAATAGATTCAAGCAAACTTTCAAATAAAGCAACTTAACTTGCTCAAAAACAAACATTTAATTATTCAATTTTTTATGCTAGAGATTTTAAGTAAAAATGATATCTTAAGTTAAGCAATAAGTCCTACCTTTTCTTTTTTTATCATAGGTGTGTCAGTCCAACTAGATCTATCTTTATTACCATCTTGTGACCCTCCACCTTTAGAAAATGTTCTACTCTGAAGACCATAATTCTTCCCCATTTCAGGTGGCAATTCTGTCATCCATTCTTCACGCTTACTTGGACCTTCTTCAGCTTCAGCCTACAAAAAGTTTTTTTAAAATATTTATTTTTGTTTTAAAATACTTATTCATTGGATAATGAAAAAGCCAAACTACAATACAAATATGGCTTAGCATCAGTAACAACTATATTCCAGAAACAAGTAATTGTATATGTCTTATACAATGATGTTCTACCTACCTTCACAGTTAGTTCCTCTTTCATTCTTTTAGACCGCCTTTCAAACTCCTGGGCTGCTTGAACCACATCCTCTCCCTCCTGACTCATTTCTGATGGCATAGGGCCTACAATGTCACCAGCCTGGGAAAAAATATTTACAACATTTTCTTACTAAAGTCCATAAATCTGTTAATAAAAGGAATAAGAAAGCAATCAGTCTAATTCAAATGTTATCAGTTATGTTAAAGAGTTATATGATGTATTTATATTTTATTGCATGAAAAGCAAAAAAAACAAAAACTTACAATAACATTTTAAAAATACGTAAGGTTAGAAAATAATCATGAAATGTATACTTATGTAGAAAAACAAGAAAATAAAAGGTACTTATTATATGACATTGATTACCAGTCTTTACTAATTCTTGATTAAAAAAATGTTCTATTTAATTAAAAAAAGTAAAATGGCCATAGGAACAGCAGTAATATTTCATTAACTGCATAATCAAGTTAAAACAATTATGCAATGTTTTCTACAACTTAACATATCAAGGTAGCTACTTTTCAAGTACAAGGTACCAAAGCTATTTAAACCTTAGAAATTAATGTAATAATGGTAAGACCTGGTTGTCTCCCTCATCATCTTCATCCTCTTCTTCATCATCATCCTCATCATCTTCTTGAATAGAATATTCTGGCGACATCCCAGACTCCATTTTCACAGTGAGCTGGCCTTCATCACTTAAATCTTCACTGTCAGAAGACTTCTGCATACCAGGTGGACGGCTAGGACCCAGAACCCTGCTCTTTTTCTTAGAAGAGCTCTGAGCACTGCTTTTTCGCGTTGTTCTAGTTGTTACAACCATACCTAATGGTAAAAAGTCAATCTGTAAATATTTCTCATGTATTCTTTCTAAAGATTCAACCAATGCACATAATCAACTGGCTTTGAGCAAGGTCTCATCTACTCTGCAAAGCTTCATATACTATAACAGCATGCCACAACCATTATAAAACAAAATAAGGTATGTACAAAGAACAACGACGACTGGAACATAAGTTGAATTCTCACTGGATGTTTGTGTCTGCTATTTTTGTTTCTGAAAACATCAAAAGAGGTCTGATCTTCTTTTTCCAACTGTTAAATTTCATTTGGATAGAACAAACAGTAATTGAAGAGACTTGGATATCCATCTCAAAATATAGTCAATTTCTTTACTCCCCATTAAAAATGGTAATTGAATAGGTGTTTAGCTAAAAACTACACTGGGCCTCACACATGCAAAAATTATATTACACAAATATTATTTGGGCATAAACAATATATGTATATATGCGTATAAACTGAGTCACCAGTTTAAACAAAACATGGGTAGCTTTTTAGCGACAGAAATCAAATGTCAAGAAAGATCTACTTTTTATAGTGTAAAAAGGTACAAATTAAATTTCTAAATATGGCCATTTTAAAGAAAATTATCTGCGTGAATATATACATATTGTATCTAATGTTACTAGTGACCTACCTAATTATTATTAAGGTATAGTAAAAGTAAAAAACAAAATGTATAAAAAAATTAATAAAGTACATGCAGTATTACATATAGTTCAAGAAAATAATCAAAAACAAAAAATCATTACATTAAAAAAAAGTTCCATTTCCAAACGATGAACAATTCTAATTCTATGAAAAAAGCTACTCACAATGAATAAACACTGCTAACAAATAATATATTTTTGCTAACTAATACATGTCTTAAGTGAATATATCGGCCCTCCTGAAAGTCAGACTATGCTGGACACCCACCCCACCATGTTCACAGAAGCACAATTATTTTGATTTATAAAAGTGGATCACTCACCTGCCGACCCTTAGTAGCTTGGATACTTTTCATTTAGCTGTACGGTAATCATAACAAGTGGTATCGCTAGTAGCTTGTAGAAAATAATGATTATTTTTAATACACCGAGTTAAATTCAGCAGATGCAACAACATTGTTAAAATCCATCAAAAGTTTTAGGTTTTACATTAAAATAATATTTCATACAACTAATGTTCCGATGCATTAACCCAAAATTTAACATGAGCACCAGCTGAAGTTTATTACATCCAATATTGTTGCTGATTTCTAATTTTACAAAATAATTGTTCCACAACTTTATATACTTAATTTTGCTTAATAAATACCCTCAAAAGGTTTGGTTTTTTTTTAAACTTCAAATTTAACATAATAAGCTACTAGGGTTATCACCATCAAGAGGAAGCTAACCTAAAAGTACCCTAAAACTAGAGCAAAACCAGCAAAAGCAACAAAATAATAATTGTATTTATACTAAAGGACTGTCACAACATTTTCTGAAAGTACTTTTTTGTAAAATTCAAGTGGTGATGAACATCCCATGATTTATTTCCTTCCCTCCCCATAACCAATTATTTTTTTAAACTACTAATTAAACAATAAATAATTGGTGTTATGAAATGAGTGTGTTGCTTGACCTACATTTCTAAAATTAACTGTGCCTTGGTAAAAATGTATGTAGTTAAGATCAAGCTTTGTTCTACTTCCTTTACAAAGTTTCATGGTCATTTAAAAATATATTCTTTAATTAGTTTTATTTAGCAAATTTTATAACAATGCTGAATATAACAATTAATGATTAGTGTTAGTCATTCACTTTCCATATGCAGTTTATTCGTTCAATATGTTGTGCATAAAGGAGCTGACGATAAAGTAAGAACTAACGCCTCATTGCGTGATACATTTTTTTGTATGAGATGCTAAAAGTTTGCTTTATAATAAAAAAGTTTATGCTTCTCTGTAATAATTTCAATCATAAAAAAAATGTCCTAACCTTGGAGAAAATTTCACTAACTTTATGGTTAATTGGGTCACAACAACTTGTATCAAATTAAAGGTAAACAAATGTAGATGTTATTGTTTAAACCTTCTTAAATAATAATGAAGTTTAAAATAACATGCAACAGCCTATTATAAATAATGTATTATAAAATATAATGGTTCACTACTGTCACTGTTGTTTTATCTTTAAATACTTATTTTCTACTAGTACTATCTAGACCACTTGTTGTGATAGCTGTACAGCTAAGGGAAGAGGGTACTATTAGGTTAGACATAAGTAAATCTTGTGGTAGTGGGAAATAATTGTACTTGCATACTAGAAAAGAGCTATAATAGTAGATCTAATAGCCTCTGAAAATGTTATCTAAAAATAATGAGTGCCTTTTATATTAGGAATATATGGTATACCAACCCAGTTATACATTAACTCATTATGCATAGAATAACTCTTTAAGTAGGTGTTCTGTACAGCATGACTGCAAGAACTACAAATGACAATAGTTATATTTTTATAAACCTAATGCCTAACCCAATAAACACCATATAAGAAAGTCAAGGCTGACTACATTTTTCAAACCAAATAGTGATCATTAAAAGGGTGTCGCTGATTTACATAAATGTGCCTTGTATACAACTGAAATATAAATGTGTTGATTCACAATGCAAAATATAAATTTATTCATGGGTTAGGTAGATTTTTTATAGTATTATAATTTTGTTATTAACTTAATTAGGTTATAGCTACAAGTTTTAAGTTATATATAAAAATTACTATTCAGAAACATAATATACCAGCAGGAAATAAACGCCACTATAATATAAAAGTCTCAGATGGGTTTAATAATAAACCTTTTTGTTAAAATTAATTTCATTATATAGGCCTAGCTAAGTATAATATTAATAGGCCTAAATATAAAACATTTTAAAAAAATTAGAAATAGTAACAACAGAAGTTGTCAGCATTGCCAAGTTATAAAACAAAAGTATTGCAACCCTGACTAGTAATATGGAAACAGAGGCAGGCTTGCCTACTATAAATAGCTATGTTCTCATTGTTAGCCATATTTTTAGAGATACTGAATGAATTAGTTTTACCAGAGTCTAAAAGATGCCTTTGTTTTTAAAATGCAAGATAAAATTTAAAAGTTTAAATGCTGTCCTCACTCCCGATTAATAACAAGCTTTCATAGAAATTTAAAAAATTAGGCTATAACCCTGCGGATAAAAAGTGACATATTGGGGAGTACAAATTTTAACCCAATACAAAAAAAATAAACCGGGAGTGATCTCCCCTAAACTTTCTTGAATATTCTTATATAACTTGGAATGTAGACATGATTTTTAATTACTTAAACTTTTAAAAATAGAATAGAATCTCATAGAAAAAAACATTGCGCACCAAACAAACGCCGAAACAAAATGTGCATAATAGTGCGCAATATTATTAGTACTTTAAAAATTTACATTAGTTTTTTGAGAAATCGGAAGTAGCGTAAATTACTACTTCCGGTCAACGGAAATTACTCAAAATTTAACAGAAGGTAGAGAATTAGATCTTTTACTTACATGTGAAATTTCATTTATCTATCTGAAATAGTACTCAAGTTATAGGCTTTTGAAAAATTCAAAGTAGAAAAAGTACCACTTACGGTTGTCGGAAATCGCTCAAAAGTTGATACGGATCTACGATTTTGATATAATACTTATATATGAAATTTCATCAACCTAGCTGTAACGGTACTCAAGTTATCGTGTTTACACACAGACACACACAGACATACGGACAAGATTGCAAAATTATGTTTTTCCGTATCAGTGAGGTGTAAAACGTCGAGATTTGTAAAAATCTCTATTTTTTTTTTTGCACGATTACAATACTTTCTCTATACTACGTATATACGAGAAAGTAAAAAAAAGGCATAAAAGATTGTTTTTTAAAAAATTGCCTTCATTTAGGATCAAGATCTGCTAGATAGACAAAAAACATGGATTAGTATTCGGTTTAGGTGGTGGTTAAACTTCAGTTCTATTCTGAATTAAATTTATTGGCTTTTTATCTTTGGTTTATAAAAATATGGAATTATTCAATACAAGCTTCACCATAAGCATTAGAGAAAAAATTTCCACAATTGTTCAGCACCGTACATCAGAAGCAAAAAAATTGATGCTTTTTGTTAGCAAAAATGCAGATCTTAAATGTAGTTTAATCTAGACCTAGTCTTGCCAAAAAGAGCCCAAAATAAACGCAATTTTCTGAAAAGCTATAGGGCCTATTATATTTTTTTTTACAAAAGTGACTACTCGGAAAAAGATTTTTCTCCCCAACCACTTAGTCGACAAAAGATAGTTCTGCACATGCACAGTGACCTATGGCTAAGGTTAGGGTTTGGGCTAGGATTTGGGTTAGGAATAGGATTAGGGCTAAGGTAAGGGCTAGGATTAGGGCTTAGGGTTAGGGTTCTGCGGTTGTAAACACACGCAGGCGCAGTACCATTGAAACAATCGCCACCATGGCAAGTCGTAGTTTATCTCCATTGCGCATGCGTATCTTTTATTCGGCTAGCATCAGCCTTTTTTTATATTAATGAACGGTAGTGGGTAGCAGGGTTAAATAGTCTAGATCTAGAATCTAGTATCCGTTTCTGAAAAGCCAACTTTCATACCATTATTTTTCCATTCCTCTTTAGTTAGCCCACAAACTATTTTCAGTTATTATGCCTACCGCCCTACCCCTATCTTGAACTCATCTAGAGATCTAGCTAGATTACACAATATTCAATATAGAATCTAGATCTAGAATCTAGATCTATCTGGTAGTCTTGTGGAGAATCTAGATTCTAGATAGAATCTATAGTAGAATCTATATATTAAATTATATTAGCCTCTAACTAGAATCTAGATAGTAGTAGATACTAGATACCCTATCTATCTTTCTTACTAAGTCTACATCTAGATTTAGATCCGGAGAATCCTAGATTCTAGATATTGCTCTCCCTTTATGACACTTTAATAATATGACTTTATCAATTTAATGAATTTATTCACTGCACTGACACTCACTGATCTGTCCGATAGGGTTTCGATGGAAGCTTTTATTTTGATAAGGCCAAGATCTAAGGGTGTGGGGAAACTGCGAGACGCGAAAAGCGAAATGGCGAGGCGGGAAAATGCGAGAAGGGCGCGAAAACGGTCGGTCACGTGACTTTTTTGTCTCGCATTTTACCACAAGCCGATACTTACGCTGGGTGGTGTTGAAATGCGAAGATTTCTGCGAAAAATTTACCGCACCCGATTTTCAGTGGTATTTGGTCCAGATTTCAAAGACGTTTCGTTTACATTGTTAAAACTTCCGATTTTTCCGTCGCTAGACATACTGATGATTTGTCAACTCCCCCCATCTTTTGTGTCGACTTAGAATACCACCTTGTTCGAAACCGACGGAAATACCGCCGACGATAGATCAACTTCTGTCTTTTGTGTGGAACGCCGAGGCCGCCTGAATTACCGTCTTTGAAGATCGCCGTGCCCGGACCCGCTGCCGCCGCAAACATATTTTCTATTGTTGCATAGAAATTTTGTATTATAGCCGCCGGCTACGATTTTTTTCTAGCTTTTTTTTACCATATAAATCTAAGCACAAGGAAATGCCTACATCATTTGGATACAACAAAATAAAGTGACGTCACCGATATTATCAGTTGCTCGTGCTATATCGTAAGCTATGGGCCTACTTCAAATATTTTTAAAACCAAGTTGAACTTATCTGATTTTTTACAAGCTTTTATTTAACTCACTTCCTCTGTCTGTCGTAAGTCTGTCTTGACGGAAACGCAGGAGTGAAAATTCGGACAGTTCTACTTGACCGACACGATTCACAGTTGGCACGTGGGTCAAGACATGAAGACAATGCAATCTGAAACTAAATTTGACTTAATTGGATGCCTAATTGATTTTTTATGAATTAATTAAAATTTGGACCGAATTAGTAGGCATGTCTAGCCAACCACACCACACGCGTCATCAATAGCTGCGCCATCACGACCACGTAATGGCTGCGTTCAAAAACCATTGCGCGCCTACTGAACGTGATATTCAGTAGGCGCGCAATGGTTTTTAGTCATGTAACTCTATTGTAGATAAAACATGTAAAGTACTGAAAAAAAATTCATAAAAAACGTTTTAATAACAAGCTTTTATGTAATGATGCACTAAAAAGTAGAAAATAAATTATAGACTACTATTTAAATAACTATAAAGAAAAGCGTGGGTGTCTTCCTTAACATTAGTAAAGGTATCCAATAGATACTAAAGTGACCCACGCTTTTCTTTATAGTTATTTAAATAGTAGTCTATAATTTATTTTCTACTTTTTAGTGCATCATTACATAAAAGCTTGTTATTAAAACGTTTTTTATGAATTTTTTTTTGGTTTTGGTGGTGGTGTTATTTGGGGTCTTCCATAAATGACGTCACACTCGTAGGGGGGGGGTCTGTAATTTTATGACGATGTGTGATGAGGGGGAGGAGGGGGGGGGGTTAGATGTGAAGTCACACTATAAAAAAGCAAAGTTAGAAAAAGAATTTTAGACGTTTTTTTGCGTTTTAGAAAACTGTTTTAATACATTGTAATAGGAATTGATTAAAATACTCTATTTTGACCGAAATTAGACAAGATTTTGGGAAAATATCGATGTTTTAAAAAAACTCAACTGCTGGTGACAACAATGAGCAAGACATTGCCAAAATAACAGAAATGAGAAAAAATACAAATTATAAAAAACGGAAAACAGACGTTGAGCGTGCGGATGATGATGATGAGAACATGGGTGCCAGTGTTGTTTGTGGGATGAACGAGGAGGTCAACTGTGATGAGAATGTGAAATGTTGTGAATGTGGATTGGAAGAAGTAGCAAAAGAAAAATGTATAAATGGGAGTCTAATGAACTGGGTTGGGTGTACTATGTGTGAAAGTGGTGTCACTAGGCGTGTTTGAGGACTGTTTCAGAAGATTTTGTTTTTAAATTTTGTTTGTAATTAAAATTACTTAATAAAAAAATAAATTGCACTTTTTAGAATTGTTTATACTTTTACACTTTTTGCAAGTACAAAAATCCATAAATAGATGTTGCAAAATATCTCTCCTGCTGACAAGATTATACCAATTCACAATGACACAGCTCACGTTTGTATAAACATGAGCGGGCTAGATTTTTAAATTAATGCCGACTGAGACGGGATTTTCCTCTCGCTAACAAGAGCGGGCGATGACAGTAGCACAGCAACGATGTTAGGATTTTTAAATAGATAGATCTAGATATCTAGATATACAACACTCGTGTTAAAGGGTATGGCTAAATGCTTGTTTATTTTAAAACAAAAAAAATGTAAATAAATAAAGATGGAAAAAAAAGGAAAAAACTTTTTTCGCAAAAAGTGTCTCGCTATTTACCCTTAATTCCGCAGGTGTGTCTCGCATTACCTTCTCGCATTTTCCCGCCTCGCCATTTCGCTTTTCGCGTCTCGCAATTTCCCCACACCCAAGATCTAAAGCGTTTAAACCATAAGAAATTCAGGGAGAATACCTAATGCAGAAGAGGTCCGATTTTTCTATCGTATCGCAATAGAAAATAATAAACCAGAAATTAAAAGTAGACTAAGACGACTAAGAGAAGCTGTCAGTCAGCACACCAACTGCGGCGACGCTTTCTTGACCCATAACACTTATTCACACAATCTTTTTACCTGGGGGTAATTTCGGTCCATATTGATCTCCACTGTCCATAATGGGTTTCTGAGTTATTGTTGCAAATGAAATCTAATTTATTGACTGCAATTAACCTTTTATTTTGATACATTTTAAACCAAATTTAACAAAGGGTTAACGGCACAAAAGCGCCATCTTTGATTTACCTATACGTAGGCGTCCTGTTACAGCGTATATGATTGGTTTATTCCAGAAAATAAACCAATCAATGTAAGGCTTTTACAAACATAGCGGTAATTATCTAATGGTATGGAGTCTGAATATTTCCGGTTTATTCCTACAAGTTGTCTAAGCCCTAGGCCTAGCCTAGTTTAGATCTAATGTTCTAAATAGATCTAGAATCTAAATCTCTAGATCTAGAAATCTATAACGACATCGTTGTAGAGAACACTAAGTCTAAGATCACTTGACAGTATTACTACTAGGCTAGCCTAGATCTAGAAATCTATTTATCTTGTGAGGGCCTTATAATAGATCTACACAAAGTAACACATTTACAATCATGCCACCCAAACCGAAAGGAGGTGGTGGCGCAAAAGGAGGCAAAAGTAAAGGTGCTGATTCGGGAGCAGAGGGTGAAAGCAAAACTTCCAAAGGAGGCACGGCTGTGAAGGTGTGAAAAACAAAAAATGAAATAAGTAAAAGTAAAGAACCCTCGGGAGGATATTTATACAGATGTCTGATAATGGAATCTTCTTTAAAAAAGGGGTGTTAGTTAGCACATAGCAGTGTTAGGTTACTGGTAACTGGTAGTTAACTAAAATTATAAATAATAAATACACTTTACACACATGGCTGGCTAATGTCAATGCTAACCCTAACACACCAACCCTGGTCCTACCATATGCCTAAAATTTGTAATCATAAAATTTGTCGAGATTACAATACTACTATTTATTAGATATAGGTCTAGATCTATTATCTATATACTACTAACAACCCAACACACCTATTTTATGGAAGAGTCTATTGTCGGACACCGGTATCTATAAATAATCATCCGAATCCACTTTAGACCTAACGATCCATTGGGTAGATTAAGTAGAGTTCATGTTTCTTGACCTCGGCATATATTATGAAGGGAAGGTGTGGTCAGCACTACTGACTTGGACCCTGATTTGAACTCGACACTTTTGGGTTAGCAGCCTTGCACTCTACCGCTTAGGCCACGCTGCCAAAATAGGCCTATGGACGAGAATTTTTTAATTTCTTATTAGTGTAGTCTGTGGATTTCTTATAATCCAATAGTCGTCCGGTGCTAGAGTCTTGTCGTGGCCTGGTAGCATGTAGATCTATATCCCAATAACCCCTAGAACTATACCAGTGGGAGTATAAACTCCTTTAGGGGATAGGGGTCAAACCAAAGCTAGCATCCTGGTTTTCCAGGTTGGGGGTTGAACATAAGACTAGCAACTTATTTCATAAAAAGAGAACCCTCCACTGAAACCAAAAGTGAAAACCATATAACTTTTAAAACCGGTGAAAAGGGAGCAGTTCTCCTAAGTATGACAGATGCAGCAGCCCCATGTGTCTTGGGCACAAAAGGGAAAAGATGATGAACTAACACCAACCCTAGCCCTACCATATGCCTAACCTTAATTTCTAACCATAAAACTAGACGAAATTACAATACTACTAACACACCTATCTTTCGAAGCCTAATATCCAATACTGGAATCCTCAATCATCAGATTTGATTAATATATTCATAATCTAGGACATAGGGCCACTGACAAGATTTTATTCAGACATCTCCGTGTTCTTTTTGGTGTCTTCTTCCAGGTCACATCTCCAGGTCTTTCTTGGTTGGCCTCTTTTCCTGAAGGCCTGTTTTGTTATGCAGGATAAAGCTTCCTGAGTGTGTGGTCAATATATCTCCATTTTCTCTGGATATATTCTTCTGCTGGCAGTTGGTTTGTACATTGTCATATTAGCTCATTTCTGATGGTGTTAGGCACGCGTATTTGAAGGATATTTCTGAGGCATGAGTTTATAAATTGTATTTTCTACTTATTTGTGGCAGTTATTCTCCATGTCTCATCTCCGAAGAGTAAAACATGTTTTACTAGTGTGTTCAAGACACAGATTTCTCTCTGTGTTTCTGTAGCGAGTTGTCTTTTTACAATCTAAGGTTACTGACCATATGTTCAAACCCTGACCAATAGGACCAGGTGCTAGATTCATCTGACCCCTACCCTGGCAGATCTTGCCAGCTTGGTTGAGCCTGTCGTCAGGAATTTACACTGCCGCTGGTACAGCCCTGGGGGGACTTTAGGGTAAACGAGCAGCCATGGCAAGGCCCTAGCACCATATAGCAGATTTAGTAATTAGGCCTACTCTTCTTCTTCTTTGTTCTTAATTTTAGTGTTGGAAGGATTTCCTCCAACACAATTAAGTATACAAGTCAACTGGTTATGCGCCATTGAGGCCATTGACTCTGATTTCAGCTTTTTCTTTTTGGCAGCAGTTTTTTTTATTTTGGAGTTGTCTCTCCTAGAAGAGTGGCTGTCCCCAGCTAACGAGCTTCATCTGCCAGAGGGTTCGAACTTGAGACTTTTCGGTTTAGCAACCATGAGCTTTACCAACTTGACCATGCTGACCCCCATTAGGCCTACTAAAATTATAAAATACTATGCACAATTATTTAAATGACTTTAGAGAAGTTTATTTAGTCTAGTTGATCTAGTAGTAGTCTATTGGATAAAGAGTATTCCTAGTTAAAATCTAGCATATTAGGCATCCTAAAATAAATAAAATTGCCAATGTACTAAGTCTTAACCATGATTTTCCCCGGACATTTTACTGTTACTATTATCCGATATTTTATTTATAATTGAATATTTTTCTGGGGGGGGGGGCGCATAATAGTAGTAGTAGTATTACTTATCTGCTAACATTTATGTACTATTTATGTACTAAATTATGAAAAATAACATAAATTAATACTGATTTTCAGGTTCGTCATATACTCTGTGAGAAGCAATCAAAGGCTTTGGAAGCTTTAGAGAAGCTTAAGGCTGGTATGAAGTTTAATGAAGTTGCAGCACAGTACAGTGAAGATAAAGCTAGACAAGGGGTGACTAATAATATTTTCTATTAGGCCTACCCATTTTTGTTTTAGCATTTTTGGGTTTACAGAGAACTGTTAATGTCAGTAATACTGGTGTTACAGATTTTTTTCCCCCCTCTACTTGACAGGGAGACTTGGGTTGGATGACTAGAGGCAGCATGGTAGGACCTTTTCAAGATGCAGCATTTGCCCTTCCCAACAGTACCACAGACAAACCACACTATACAGATCCTCCAGTGAAAACAAAGTTTGGTTATCATATTATAATGGTCGAAGGAAAAAAATAGCAGAAATTGTTAAAATGTTGGTATTTTAAAAGTTGTAATTGTACATAATTATTTTCTCCAAATAATAAAATGTTAAAATTAAATTGCTTTTTATCTTTAGTTTTTCCGAGACATTTTTAAGTACCTACCTTCTTAGCATATTAGCAGTTTTATTTGTATTTAGTGCAAGCATTTCAAATAAAATCAACAAACCATCTAGTGCAGTAGATCTGACCTTTTTGGAGGTACAGAACCCCACCAGCTTAATATGCACATTCACCAAACTCAGCACAAAATAAACTGCATTATCGCTGTGTTCAAAGAACAAAAGCATTTAAAACATGATTTCCACACAAAAACTTAATATTTACAGTATATCAGGAGTCTGTGTGGTCGAGTCGGTAAAGCTCATGGTTGCTAAACTGAAAAGTCTCAAGTTCGAACCCTTGGGCAGATGAGGTTCGTTAGCTGGGGACAGCCACTCTTCTAGGAGAGACAACCCCAAAATCCAAATACTGCTGCCTTGTAGTTTGTTCTTGGTTGGACAATGTGTTGGAGACATGATCGAGTTGGCAAAAGCTCGAATTCAAACCCTCTGGCAGATAAGGCTCGATCCCTTCCAACTAAAAATTAAGAATGATGAAGACATCTGCATGACTTCTGTTACCTTTCAGACACCAGTTCAGCAATAGACAGCTTCACAGTTGAGGGTTGTGTTCTAATACTTACCATCTCCATGCAGCTGAAGGAAGTGTGCTTTGTTGTATTGCAAATTATGCAGTTAGGATACTGACTCCCATTAAGTCTCTTCATACTTTATTGTAGGCCTACATATTTGTCTGACCCCTTTGTTTTTGCTCAACATTGTATGAAAGGATAAAACATTGAGAAAGATACATCATGTCAGTCACTAGTTGACTACTGGGCTACTATATGTATACATATATGTATACATTTTAAAACTGTTCATCTCTCCTTGATGCCCTAAAGGGAGCTACACTTTCAACAAGCACCTACCTACATAGTTACCTCTGACTTGTGACATAGGCCTATGTCAAAGATGTCACGATATAGAAAAATGATGATATCATCCTGCTCCGATGCACAATACAGAACATTGGGTCATCAGCCCCACTGACAAAATTAGATTGCTAATCATGAGTTGTTTTCTTGACTGCTGCCAAACCTATGGGACTCCCTCTCCAAACCCTGGGTTTTGACTGAACTTAGGTTAATAAACACTGATCTAGAGCAGGGGTCTCCAAACTTTTCAGCCAGAGGGCAGCATTAACTATCTAATTTCAGTTCGGGGGCCAGTTTCTTCCAGGCATGTCTTTAATTTTTCTGGGCAAGGTTCCTCAACCATCAGCAACAAACGTTTTTTCCGTGGACAAAAAGATCTCCGCGGGCCGGATGAGAGGACATCGCAGGGGCGCATCCGGCCCGCAGGCTGTAGTTTGGAGACCCCTGATCTAGAGGATTTGAAATTTAAAAAAAAAATACAGTACAAGTTATACCTGGAGATCAGCTGATCTGAATAATACTTCAAAGTGGTCTGTGAAAGATTCTTCTTTGCTACAAATGGGGTGAAGTTTATCAGCATAACAATTTCAAAAAATTACTTAACGAGTGTAATTGTGAATTATAATTTTTATTTCAAACTCACTAAAATTGCAATCAGCAGACATCCAAAAAAAAAAACATTTAAAATATTAAGTGTAAGCATTTTAACATGAACTTTTAGACCAAATATTTATCATTAACAGTTTTAACACTCAAAATGGAAGATTATATACGTTTAGTACTTCAGGTATAATTCTTTCTACTTGCATTTGAAAATTAAAAAGAAATGTTAATACACAAAAAAAAAGCGAGCTTACTTTAATAAAACAAAGGAATATTTTATCACAAAACAAGTCTGGAGTATTTAGCATTCCACTGCCAACCTTATTTTCCACAAGCTCTATGATCTAAGAAAAGCTTTTAAACGTGACCACAGTTAGCTACTACAAATTATGAAGAATAAAGGAATGTAATTAGATATTTTAGGTGACACTTAAAAAGAATAAAGCTTTCAAAACTATACAGACCATATTCTATTATCATTCATACAAAACATGTTTTAATTAGTTTTTTAAAAATTTACTTTGGAAACATATTTTGTGCCACAAATTTATCTTTAATCTTTACAGTATAGCATATAAACAGTAACTCAAATTATGAAAAATAATTTTTATATGTGATAATGCTAATTTGATCATTTCTTTTGCAATATGCTTATAATATAAATGTATTATCTTAGAGAGATAGTCAAATTCAACAGCAATGGTCAGGCTTACTTTTATTTACATATGCACTTGTTCAATTAACTTCTTCAATCATTCATGTAATGTAATACTATTGAAAGAAAGATGAAATTAAAATCATTATGATCAACTAGTTCAGTAAATATAAAGTTAAGCCTAATGATGTTGGGGTGTGAGGAAGAAAGATGATTTAAAGTTTTAGTGCAATCAAATGTTTCAGTACTTTATAAAGTTTTTAATTGTACAGTGTCAAATCTTACAAAAAATAAAACTTTGGCAATATGCTATTTCTTGATTTAAAATTTAAAGAACCTTGAAGTATTAACCTAGCCCATACATTTGAAAATTTGATACATTGTTATACCATACCAGAAATTATTCTTACAAGTTCTTATTTTAAATGCCAAGCTTTCAGTTAGCTGTTTTTAATTTAAATTTTTAAAACTTAACCAGGAATTTAAAAAACAAAAATTTGCACAGTTTAGTACAAAGGGAAAAAAGTATGAAAGTGATAAGACATTTCAAAGGCAGAATAACAATCAACCACAATAGTTCACTGCATTGTACCTTGTAATATAAACATTTTCGTCCTAAATTTAATTTGTTTAGATTCTGACTAGCAATATTTCTAAAGAGAAATGTTCATTTTTAATACAGATAGATTATTATATAAATGAAGATTTACTAATTTGAGAATAATTAAAGTAACATCTGTTCAGTTTGGTACATTATGTGATTTAAAACTATGGTTTCAAACAGTTCTAAGTAATGAACTTGCAGATTTAAAAATAGACCATAGATAATTAATTACATTTAATATCACTGACATTACCAGCATTATGGAAGAAATGAAGCCAAAAATTATTTATGTTTAAGATGTTAAATGTCAGAAACTACAAACTGAAATTCAGTTTGGCATCTAGCTATACCTAAAGTGTTTATGTTTCTATTTTCTTTAACTTTTCATTAACTTTTTCTGTCCAAAACAATTTCAGTTGATTACACGGATTCATAGCCTTGCTTGCGTGATCTCTTGCGCCCGATGAGGTAAGCAATCAAAACAATGATCACAAGCGCAGCTAGAGCAGCACCAACAGCTATAGGGACAACACTGCTGGTCTCTTCATCAGCCGAGCATTCCGAAACTGGTGATTACAATTTTTATTACACATTTGAACAACATCTAGGACGTGAAATATGTTAAATATATAAAAAAGATGACTGTTTAAAACATTTAAACAAGACTGAAACATCAAGAACAAATGCCAAGAAAGATTTTTAAACTAATGTGTATATTCATATCAGGGATATGTTGAGAGACTGCAAGTGCAAAATCAACAGTCAGGGGCAGGACAAAATGGTAAGTTATGGTTGAGGCCCTATGCTCAACAAGGAGTAAAAAGGGTCAAGTCATGTTTAAATAGCTTCCAGTTTGGAATAGATTTTGTAACATGCAACCATTTACAATTGTTAAGTCATTCTGAACTTCTGTATGATTATTTAGAGAGAAGCTGGAAATAAATGGGAGAGGGTGCAAATAAAACTTTGGGGATATTTTTTATTTAAATTTAAAAAATCCACATTGATATTGAATCGTAAGTCTGATAGATTGATCATAAAGTAAAATTTCAACAGATATGGTCTTACAGATCAAAATCTCTCACAATTTTAAGTGATTAAAGATAGAAGAAATGGCTCAAAATGAATCAAAGGTACAAATGAACTCCAGTGCTGTGAGACTTCACTTACAATCAGCTAGTTTTGAGCTTGGTTATGTTCATATTTTCTTGTATTGAACTAGTTTCAAATAATCTGCTATGGTACGAATTAGGTTCATTGTAAACAAGAGAAAATTAGACAAAACACCAGCTTTAATGCATCTCTAATTACTTAATTAGGACCTTAACTATAAATTCATTATTTGTTACCACTGTAAAAAAAGTCTTACCATTTCCACTCTTCAAATCAGCATTTTTATTGTCAGCATTGAAGGCCCGGTATTTCAAGTTTTTAGTGTACAGCTTCACATTCTGTTCAAGATTTGTAAAATATTTCAAAATACAGATTGAAAAAGAAAAACTTAATGTCTATACAATTTAAAGTACATTAAACATGTAACAATACAATAACAGTAAAACTTTTTAGCACATAATTGCAGTGCATTATTGAAACAAAGCTACATGAATTACCGTTCCAAGGTTAGTAGTTGATTTAGAATCACAGCGATAGTATCCATCAACCTTTGCCTTTAAGTCACTGCTAGAATATCTAAGTGTTTCGGTTTCTTGAGGGGAAAAAAACAACATGTGAGCTCATTTGCTTTTCAAATATTCAAATTTTCTTGAAATTTGCTGAACTAACTTTTTTTAACCCTTATATGACCAAGGTTGCAAGAGACTTTTTGTGTGCATTACATTCGGGTGCACTTGCTGTCTCCTGAGCTATTTATAGTATGTTTATTTATGCATAGAAATGAGCTTTTTAAGATACCGGCAGAAATAAGTTTTTTTACTTTGTTTTATTGTCCTATCAATAATCGTTAATTTTCTACAATCTTTCTTAAGAAATTTTTCTTCAAATTACGGGCAATATAACTAGTGAAATTAAATCTAATTAAAATGCTTCTGCCTTATTTATAATGTAACTAATACAGTGATATTGAAAAAGAAAGTAGCTCTTGTGACTACATTGAATTTTTTTTACCAATTCAAATACACTTTTGACAGAAATAATACAAGTAGAGTGTTGTTTAGGTTTTTCAGGGGATAGGTGTAATTTTTATTTATCATTTGTGAACAATTAAGCTTTTTTTTTTACCTCATACACAAAATGGTTTTATTTTTTTAAAACGCAAATGGTTATTTTTCTATTTAAAAAAAATTGTGCAGTGGTTGAAAAAGCAGTCTTCATCTGGCCGTAGAGAAAGTAAAAAAGTTTTGATGCCCTGGACGGTAAAGGGTTAAATAACAGTAAGATTTTAACTTAATAAAAAAAGATTTTCATATCTGTTTATAAATTTAAAAAGTTGTTTTCTGCAACTGCATAACCCAAGAAAATTATCTTACTGTTGGTAGCTTCTCCAGGGAAGTATTTTCCACCATGTGTATATGTGAAAGTGATATTGCTGACCCAGTACACATCCTTAGCACGCTCAATGATGTATTCCAGCACCCAGTCTTCATTGAACTGGAAACTAATTGTTTCAGTCATGTTGTTTGTACAATTCAGCTCAGATTTTGCGTCGGCCGGTACTTCAAATGTCTCAGTAATGTTCACTTTTTCCTAGAATTTAATTAATAATACAGAGGATTTATTTTTAAGGTATGTGTAATAATAAAAGCATTCGAGGAAAGCTAACAAACATGGACCTTGACAGTGGAGTTCTAAACCATACGCACATTTCTTTTTTTTTTTTTTTTTTTTTTACAATTTATGGATTATGAGTAAAAATAGAAAGATTACAATAAAAACAAAATTTTCAAGAAGGCATTTTGTTTTTAAAAGTTGCTGAAACTAGTGACAAACAAATATTCATAATAAATTATGAGCTTCCCTATGCTTCATAAAGGGATCCCACGGGAGTGATGATTATGACTTTAGTGTTGCAAATGTAGAGATATGAAATCTCCATTTAATAAAATACTTAAAAAAAAACTTTTTAAAAAACCACGTTTTTCTTGTGGACTAAAAAGTAGAAAATAACTATTTACATACATTTGATGACAAAAAACGTGGGTACGTTCACCATCAAATTTCCCGACCCATCTGCCCGACCCACGTTTTTTGTCATCAAATGTATGTAAATAGTTATTTTCTACTTTTTAGTCCACAAGAAAAACGTGGTTTTTTAAAAAGTTTTTTTTTAAGTATTTTATTTTCTCCTTTTTAGTCCGTTGCTACACATGAAAAACGTGGTTTTTAAAAAAGTGTTTATAAATACACGGACTAAAAATCTTGAGCGACCAGGATTCGAACCTGGGTTGTCGCGGCCACAACGCGAAGTACTAACCACTATACGATCACGGCCAGCGCGCTCACATCGATTGGGGTCGAAGTAACTGTGTCAATAGGCCTCAAGTGTTGTCGGTATCTTTAGAAATCATGTCCTCAATTTTATGGTCCTTGGGGCGTAATTAAATTAAGCTAATTACGGTCACTAATTGCTAGTTTTTATGATTGCATCTGAAATTGTTAGGCGAAAGTAGAATGCATGCCAAATTTCAGGTCTCTAGAGCAATCAGAAGTGGGCTAATTTTCGATGTCAATTTTAACAACAAACATCCAAACAAACAAACGCGAAGCTGAGTTAAGAAAAACGTTTTAAAAATACAAACAGCACGACTGACTTGGACAGCAAGAATGCAACAAATAATGGCAACAGAAGAAATAGAGTCATAAATAAACCGGTAGTGATCTCCCCTAAACTTTCTCGAATATTCTTATATAAAACAACAGGGGATGGTAACTGGGGATATAGTTATGATTTTTAATCCATTTTAAATACTTAAACTTTTAAAAATAGAATATAATCTCATAAAAAAAACATTGCGCACCAAGCAAACGCCGAATAAAAACGCGTACAATAGTGCGCAATATTATTAGTACTTTAAAAATTTACATTAGTTTTTTGAGAAATCGGAAGTAGCGTAAATTACTACTTCCAGTCAACAGAAATTACTCAAAATTTAACAGAAGGTAGAGAATTAGATCTTTTACTTACATGTGAAATTTCATTTATCTATCTGAAATAGTACTCAAGTTATAGGCTTTTAAAAAATTCAAAGTAGGAAAAGTACCACTTCCGGTTATCGGAAATCGCTCAAAAGTTGATACGGATCTACGATTTTGATAAAATACTTATATATGAAATTTCATCAACTTAGCTGTAACGGTACTCAAGTTATCGTGTTTACACACGGACAGACACACGGACAGACACACACACAGACATACGGACAGAATTGCAAAGTCCAGTTTTTCAGACTGGATTACGCATAAAACCTCTTAATTTTGATAAATCTGGATTGATAATTTTTGCCCGATTAAAATAACACAGGAAAAATGGGAATCACAAGGAACACAGGAAAAATGGGAATCACAAGGAACACAGGAAAAATGGGAATCACAAGGAACACAGGAAAAATGGGAATCACAAGGAACACAGGAAAAATGGGAATCACAAGGAACACAGGAAAAATGGGAATCACAAGGAACACAGGAAAAATGGGAATCACAAGGAACACAGGAAAAATGGGAATCACAAGGAACACAGGAAAAATGGGAATCACAAGGAACACAGGAAAAATGGGAATCACAAGGAACACAGGAAAAATGGGAATCACAAGGAACACAGGAAAAATGGGAATCACAAGGAACACAGGAAAAATGGGAATCACAAGGAACACAGGAAAAATGGGAATCACAAGGAACACAGGAAAAATGGGAATCACAAGGAACACAGGAAAAATGGGAATCACAAGGAACACAGGAAAAATGGGAATCACAAGGAACACAGGAAAAATGGGAATCACAAGGAACACAGGAAAAATGGGAATCACAAGGAACACAGGAAAAATGGAGTCACAAATATGACAGGACAGTTAAGCTTTAATACATTAGAGAAAAACTACTACAAGATAAATTTAGCAGCCACTTAAAATCAACTAAATAAATGTATGCATCTCACGGAGAACGTCAAAATAAACCTGTTCCACTAGTAGGATAACAATATACCTTAGATTACAAAAAAATATCAACAGATTGGTTGTACAGCAGTGATATAAAATGAATACTACTGATACTGAATGTTAATAAAGCAGTTGATCAAATACCTTTTCGTAGGTGATGTCAAAAGACAACTGGGCTTCAAAGAGAAGACGAGTGACGTTGTCAGAGGAACAGTTCACACTCTGTGTGGGGAATGATGGCTTAGGTGTGGTCTTGGGAGAAGTGGGAGTGGACCCAGAGGTGGACCCAGAGGTGGAGGTTGGAGTTTGAGTAGTAGTTTTATCTTGATCACATTCAGTTCCTGGGGAAGATAAATTATTCTATCACTTGTTTCAAGTATTGTGTACGATTTTTTCTAGCACAACATAATAGTTCAACCTGGTAAGAGTTTTAAATCTGTGATGTTTAACCACAACTAAATGGGAAGGGGTGGTCAAGTGGTAGAGCATTTGTCTGCTAATTCAAAAGTCTCAAGTTCAGGTCCCTGGCTAGTAGTAAGTCCCTGAGTCCACCCAACTCTGGGACGTGCCTGACATTAAGGAAAGTAAAGGGAGAAGGACAAAGTGCTGGCCACATTATCCCTTCATACGACGAGATCACAGACATAGTGCTGGCCACATTATCCCTTCATACGATGTGGCCACATTATCCCTTCATACGACGAGATCACAGACATAGTGCTGGCCACATTATCCCTTCATACGATGTGGCCACATTATCCCTTCATACGACGAGATCACAGACATAGTGCTGGCCACCTTATCCCTTCATACGACGCGGCTACATACATAGTGCTGGCCACATTATCCCTTCATACGACGCGGCTACATACATAGTGCTGGCCACATTATCCCTTCATACAACGAGGCCACAGACATAGTGCTGGCCACATTATGCCTTCATATGACGAGATCACAGACACGGGTGAACTTAACTTTCACTAAACATTATTAAATAACTTAATTCTCTACTCTCAATACAATAAAAAAAGAATCAGATTTTCACAGCTTAAATTAAACTTTTTTTAAAGTAGCTACCATAACCTTGACTGCTGGGAGCTGAGCACCCACTCACCTTCACTGAATGTATTGTTGACGATTTGACCAGCTCCCTCTCACCTTCACTGAATGTATTGTTGACAATTTGACCAGCACTGACTCACCTTCACTGAATGAATTGTTGACAATTTGACCAGCACCCACTCACCTTCATTGAATGTATCGTTGACAATTTGACCAGCACCCACTCACCTTCACTGAATGTATTGTTGACAATTTGACCAGCACCCACTCACCTGGACTGAATGTATTGTTGACAATTTGACCAGCACCCACTCACCTGCACTGAATGAATTGTTGACAATTTGACCAGCACCCACTCACCTGGACTGAATGAATTGTTGACAATTTGACCAGCACCCACTCACCTGGACTGAATGAATTGTTGACAATTTGACCAGCACCCACTCACCTGGACTGAATGAATTGTTGACAATTTGACCAGCACCCACTCACCTGGACTGAATGAATTGTTGACAATTTGACCAGCACCCACTCACCTGGACTGAATGTATCGTTAATTTTCCCAGCCTCGACATGCAAGTTGACAATAGTGGCAACCGCGGAGAAGGTGTAATTCTCCTCTGAGAAGTTCTTAAATTTGTGCTCAACAGATGCCCGACACAGAAAAGATTCATTCTTATTAAAAATGCCAATAGAATCATCACCATCTGTGCTCACATTAACTGTATAGGAAACAGAAAATACATGAGTAAATATGTTTATATTTACCAAGATTTAACATTACGTAACAAATTACTGTAGTTTACAAGAAGAGATTTAACATAATAAAACTTCAGCATACAAACAAACAAGACTCACTGGGTTTAGTAAGATTGAGATTTGTGAAGACTTTGTCGGCATCATATGAAAGGGAAGGCTGCACAGTCCAGCTGCTGTTGTCTGGGACAAAAAGTAGTTTAAATTCCACAGAGTCTTTGAGAGTCAATACAAGTTCTGTGCAGTTTGATCCTTGTTTCAACGTTGCATCAGTGATGTTGAATTTGACAGACTATTCATGTAAAAAAAATTTAAAAATCAATAAAATGAATGGGACTATGGGGGTCGGCGTGGTCGAGTTGGTAAAGCTCATGGTTGCTGAACCGAAAAGTCTCGAGTTCAAACCCTCGGGCAGATGAGGCTCGTTAGCTGGGGACAGCCACTCTTCTAGGAGAGACAACTCCAAAATTAAACAACTGCTGCCTTGTAGTTTGTTCTTGGTTGGACAAAGGCTATGGAAGCAAATCCAAAAAGAAAAGCAGGCTGAAATCGGAGTCAACGGCCTCAATGGCGCATAACCAGTTGACACGTAACGCTTAATTGTGTTGGAGGCGTGGTCGAGTCGGCAAAAAGCTCATGGTTGATACATTCGAACAGTCTCGAGTTCAAACCCACTGGCAGATAAATCTCGATCCCCTTCAACACTAATAATTAAGAACAAAGAAGAAGAAGAAAAAAGAAAGAAATTGGACTATATAGCGATATGTGTCTAAAAATGTAAATGTACAGAAAATTCTTAATTTACAATCTTTCTCAAATAATATAATTAGTGTTGTTTAAATTTATTGAAGTAAATGAAGCCAAGCCAAAGGGATAAAAAATTGGGAATAATTTAAGATACTTTATTTCTTAAAGCATAGTCTTACTTACATCATCTTTTATCTTTGAGGTAACATCCAGAGTAATTGTACCATCAATTTCCAACAAAATGCAGTCTGATACATTGAATGTTTTGGCTTGTGCTAGTAAAGAGAAAATATGAATACAATTTATTGTAATCAAATCAGAAGTTGTGGGGGAAAATAATACAAAAGGCAAAAAAATATAAAAAAAAAACATTCCAGATACAACAGTGTAATTCTTAGATTTCACTATTAAACTAGTGCATGGTTGAATTACGGCAGTATTGCTACAGCTACTTCCAACATTGTGAGCACAAGGATGTGAATATTTTATATGCTAGACATTTATCCAAGATGGAATACATTTTTTATGTCCCTCATTCAGCTAAGGAAACCGCATCAATAATCAAAAAGATAACACTGTTTCCATTAGACCAAACCCCATCCCCTACATTTTAAACTAGATTATAACCCTACTTCCATCATCTTCAACTAGATTATTCAAACAAACATACCCTGAGAATTAAAATCATTTAAGTAGTTAGTAAAGGGACATAAGCAAAAAAAAAAAACAAGGGACTTCATAAAACTGTCTAAATTTACTGTTTTTTTTTAAAACTACTTTTGTAAACCTTAGTAATTTGAGCCAAGTTTAAACAATCAAGCATAAAATGTTGAGTAATCACAGATAATATCAAAAGATATGAATTAAAGAATGTTATATTATCTCTGTAATACAATGAACAATGTGTCTATGCCCTGGCCATTCATTATCTTGGTCAGATTAAATCTCTAGTTATCTGTCAGACTGATTAAACTTAGCATCCCGTGACTCTAGGTACAAGAAAAATGCTACAGTGACCTGAATAATGTTAACACCCCTTTTATGTCCTACACATTAACACCCTCTCTTATTATCAACACCCATCTACATTTACAGCACACCATCCCTTCATATGCAGAAGCAAGAAAAATAGATTAACACTGCCCCCTTTTGAATGGTCATGTCAACACCCCCATCAAATGTTTAACATGTCTACACCCCCATCAAATGTTAAACATGTCAACACCCCCATCAAATGTTAAACATGTCAACACCCCCCATTAAATGTTCAACATGTCTACACCCCCATCAAATGTTAAACATGTCAACACCCCCCATCAAATGTTAAACATGTCAACACCCCCCATTAAATGTTCAACATGTCTACACCCCCATCAAATGTTAAACATGTCAACACCCCCCATCAAATGTTCAACATGTCTACACCCCCATCAAATGTTCAACACCCCCATCAAATGTTCAACATGTCTACACCCCCATCAAATGTTTAACATGTCTACACCCCCATCAAATGTTCAACATGTCTACACCCCCATCAAATGTTCAACATGCCAACACCCCCCATTAAATGTTCAACATGTCAACACCCCCATTAAATGTTCAACATGTCTACACCCCCATCAAATGTTCAACATGTCTACACCCCCATCAAATGTTCAACATGTCAACACCCCCATTAAATGTTCAACATGTCTACACCCCCATCAAATGTTCAAAATGTCAACACCCCCATCAAATGTTTAACATGTCAACACCCCCCATTAAATGTTCAACATGTCAACACCCCCATTAAATGTTAAACACCCTTTAGAAGGTAGTCACTTTTTACTGCTTATATAAACTTTTAAGGTCCTAATTCTGCATTCCCTACAGAGTGATAATTATATAAACTCTTTGATGAGGAAATTTTTGGCAGCTACACAGGGCTGAGTCCAAGGCATCAAAAATTCCTAACAAAATGACATTTTAATAGCAAACTACTGGGTAATTATAAAAAGACAAAACCCATCTGCTGTACGTGAATATATAATAGACAGAAATGTCATCACCTGATTATTCTGAGTTAATACACTTATGCAAATAAGGTATAACTTGCAGTGAATGTGGGAACAGAAATGTCACTTAGCCCACGAGGGAACAAGAACAATCAGCACGGCAAAATTTAACAGTTGCCACGCTATTTTAAACAGCTAGTTATAAAATCGATACTGGAGAAGAATAAGCATAGAGAACTAAATTATAAAATTAAAAATCTTTTTGAGTAAAGTTGTTATAATTCAAGATTATACAATACAAATTTTATCAATTCAAAATTTCTAAAAAAAAAAAAAAAAAAATTGTACTGCAAATAATTCATGAGCTAGTTTAACCAAAAGAAAATTTAAATCTCAATTTTCAATCAGGAGAAATTTAATTAACACAGCTTTTATACTCTTGGCATACAAAAGACAGGAAGTGAAACATTTCATACAAAACAAGAAATATTTCTATACAGATGTTTACAAAAACATTTCAAAATATTTATATAAAATTGTCCCTAATGTTGACAGTAAACAATGTCACAAAATCTCAATGACCGATAAGTGACATTGTAATGACAAGCATAATGTTATGCAGGCTCACATCACATCTAGTTTAATTAACCATGATTTGAGATTAGCACAGAATTTGAAAGTTAAATTTACGAAGATAACCATGTTGCAATGAGCCATTAACATAAATATAGATTGTGATTTCCAGACTATCACTTAAAGTAGTAGGTGCCTAACTATTAACATTTAGACATTAGCATTAATCAAATGAGATTACTTACCAGCAATGAAAAACAGGGCTAAAATAAAAATCTTCATTTTGTATAAGTACTTGGCAGTAGTAATGTGTAGATGTGGGAAGCAAAAATGGACCAGGTGTTACAAATCTATAAGATGTTAAAATGCCTGTGAATAAAAATTGAAGATCAGACATGATTTCAACATAATTGTAACAAGAGAACAAATTTTAGTATAGTGGCCGAGTGATGCCAAACTGGAGACTACAGAGCCTGCTCCCATCCAATTTCTTGACACTGGAGTTTTGCTCACACAACCTTGTACAATTGCTTTGGAGTTGTATACAATGATCCCTCTAGACAGCGCAGTTTACCATGCAGTCATTTTATAAAATGGCAGTCATTTTATAAAATGTAAGACTTTTAGAACACTGCACACACAAAATACACATTCCACACTAGCTTTTGCCCCTTAGAGTTAGAGGGAATGTTGGTTCCATATCTGACAAATTACACAACTATTTATTTTTAATGTTTTTTTTTAAAAAAAAGTTATATTTGGTTGGGTAAAAATAACACTAAGCTACCAAATCTGGATTAAAACTATTACTTCAGAATTCCATGTCAGAAGTAGACCTACATCTTTTTCCAAAACTAAATTTAGTTACATTAACAGCTACATTAAAAAAACAATTGTCAGTCCTCTTAAACTTTTCAACACTTAAGTACATACTAATTTAATAGTTAAACACAACGATGGCATTATACTTAAAGCAACTTGAAAAATCAAATTACATACAACAAAAACATTTTTATCAAAGCAAATGAGTCAGATATACAGGAAACTTGTCACCACAATAACTAGATCTATGTCTTAATGGTTAGGCTTGTTACTTTATTTAAATATGAAAACAAGTAGAAATGAGTGGGCTTTTTTTTTTTAAATTAATTTTCCTGATAGTTTTAAATGTAGTTCTTTTGCTAATTTTTTTTATCTTGGTCATAAGATATTCAATTTTGAAATGCAAAGTTTATTCAAAATTACAAGAAAATAAAAATATCAATTCAGAGTACTCAATTACTTCTCATGTAACTTGTAAGTATTTTGTTATGTATTTGAAATCTTACCATAAGACAAATGCAACTAGACCTTAGCAAGCTAATCTGCTGATGTGGCATGACATGCAATATCAGTTGATGGTGAGGGGCTAGGGACTAACATTTAACAATTACTTTTAAGATCCGCCTTTAGATTATTTTGTTAGTATTTGTTATTATTAGTAAGAATAGAAGAATTGTTACTTGTAGGTTCATGGTTGAGTGTATGTATTGTAAAAAAAAAACAAATTCTGAGATTAGTGAAATGTGCCTAAAGGCTCTTTCAATGGTATTTTTTCTTAAGATGTTACAGCTGTTTTTGGAAGAATCCACAGACTAGGGAAGGGGAGTATTCCTCCTACTAATGTCTAACAGTGAGTAGACCTACTCTAATACTATTGTAACAGTTATTTTTGGAAAAATCCACAGATTAGGGAAGGGGAGTATTACTACCAACATCCATTGAGTAGACACCAAGTTTTGTGTAAGGACTAGAGTTAGATCAATAGCTAAACCTAGGTGTGATGGCTATGGACACTATGGTGTAACTAGAGTTAGGGGTGGATTTTTTTATACCCATGCCTAATGGCACAATAATAGTCTTTAAAAAGGGCCATTACCAGGTAAATGGTAATACACATTTTACATACTAATGTCAACGCTAACCCTATCCCTAGCTTTACCATTACCATACGTCTAACCCTAATTTCTAAACATAAATATTAAAACGGAGGACACCGGTATAAACATTCTCCCCATACAGGTTAGGGTTAGTACTACTAGATTCTATTTACTCCTGAGAAAGCAAGTAGGCCTAATAGATCTGTATTAGTTGATAGTTATACTAATATTGGTAACAGTAACTGAATACCCATTGTTACAGATGATGCAATAGTGATTTTATCAAACGCTAGATGTAAAACCATGTTGGAGTACACATAAGTACCAATACTCCTTAAGGATCACATAAAACACTTCACAAAATAACAGCTAAAATTCAGTGATTTCATACTTATAACTATCTGAACCCCCCACCCCCCCTCCCCCAATCACAAAATTAAGAATCCCTTCTCCCCCTGGGAGTGTGACATTTATTTTATGGACTACCCTGCCTTAGCTATTTACCTACAGTAGCTCTAGATTCTAGTACTAGAATATATATAGTAATCTTTAAGCCTAATATAGGCCTTTCATATTTGTTTTATAAGCCTCGGTCTAGTATATTATTATACTAGGGCCTATTATTAATTAAAACTTTATTTTAAGCAGATTCTAGCCAGAAAAAGATACGCATGCGCAATGGAGAGAAACTACAACTTGCCTTTGCTGCGATGTTTTCGATGGTACTGCGCATGCATGTGTTTACAACCGCAGAACCCTAGCCATATCCCTAACCCTAGCTCAGCTATTAAGGTCATTGCGCTTGCGCAGAACTATCTTTTGCCGACCAAGTGGAGACGCTGGGGCAAAAATCTTTTTACCAGTAGTCACTTCGTTTATTTTATTTTATAACAAGATTCCATTCCTAGATTTTAAACATTATTGTAACTACTAGAGTCTAGTCTAGGTCCCTCATCTACAAAATTATTGTTTAGATCTAGAATCTACCACTAGGTGCCTAGATCTAGACCTCATTAATTAATAATAATTTTAGGTCTATAGTCTATTGCCAATTAATACTAATGACTAATGATGCCCTAATCTAATAGCGTAATAGCCGCGAGGCAAAAATAAAATTTAAAGCTAACTCTACTAGATCTAGCTCACAAACTAGTATTATTAATATTAGGGCCTCTAAAAGTAAACTCAAACTGAAACTAAAAGCTGTGGGCCTAGGCCTAAAATACTTGAATAAAATAAATCTAAGATCTAGAATTCGAGATCTAAATCTAAAAAATAGGCCTAGATAATAGATATTCATTCTAGATCTAGATCTAAATCTAGTTAAGAATCTGGATTCTAGATCTAGTCTAGAGTACTACTAGTTGTGACTAAGCTTACTTATTTTATTTCTATCATTATAAAATTCTATCAAACATCATCAGAAGGAAAAAATTAAAAATTAGAAAACCAAATCAGAAATCGTACTCAACGTCCTCGGGCTTACTGTGAAACGCAAAATCTACGTTCTTCGTGAAATATAATAAGTATAATGGGCTTTTTCTGTGCTTAAATATCAAACACCTCAGATAATTTCACAACAAATGATAAATTTGTTACAACAAACCGTTGGTTAAGCCGAAAAAAAGTGATCAACTTCACGTGAACAATCCACATCAGGTCAACAGTGCATGATCAACACCGTCATATGACTAAGTCACGTGGGTCTACAATAAACTTCACGGTTGCTATTTTAAAAAATGTCGGTTTTTTTTTATTTATTAAACATAGAAAGGTCTACCTTCTTACATGCTTTTTTGATGAATTATTTCATCTAGATCTTTAAAAATGATATTAGGGCCCACTATACTATAATTGTCCTTTAACAAAGGACAATTTTAAACATTGGACTATGTGAAGGCTATTTTTCCTTTACAATGTTATAGTTCTAAATATAGATAAAATAAACAAATGAGTTTTTTGCTGATTTAAGGTCTCGTTTTTCTAAGAGCTTAAAGTGTAAAATACGCAGTAGATTAACTAATAATTTTTCTACTAAAGCCTAATACTAATTAATTATACGTATAGATATAGATCCATGTATTGTTTTCATGCCTTCAACTATTTAAATAAAACTAATGTTATACAAAATGGATTAATTTCTGTTTGCTGTGTATATAATTTCTTAATGAAATTTGTCTAATGCATTAATGTGAGGTTAGTGAATGATTAACTTTAATCACGGATCCCATGCTAAAATAAAAAGAAATTGTTCTTAAAAAGCAGATTTGTTGCATGATATATATATATATATATATATATATATATATATATATATATATATATATATATATAGTCATATGCCAATATTAGGGTTTTCTTCGGGATTTATATAGTCACCGTTTTATTCGCAGTCCACCAAGGCACCGTATCAACAACAAAAAATTATGTGACCAGATCTCTTACAATTGTTACACAACAATCCCATTTCACTAAGTGCTCAGTATAAAAATGTAAACAAACATGTTGCTGTTGTGAGCATTTAAAAAACACCTGGGGTAAAACATACTGGGGCCTGTCTATTTACGATTTTATATTGCCTAATTTATTTACAAAACCAAAAACGTTGAAAGCTTCACCAGAGCACAAAGTGAAACAGTTGTCATTTTAGGGATCCGTTCAGCGAATAAGCTTTAGTCTACTATCTGACCCCCTTATCTCATTCTTAGTAAAACTATACAACAGCCATCGTTCCCCTCTACCCTCGATTATATTCCAACACTTCTCCCAACAACCTTGGCCTTTAGCCTTGGAGTTTGTCCTTGATCAGTTATCGATTCGAAAACACCTCGAACCAGCGATTGTACAAAAAAAAAAAAGTTACACTTTAAAAAGATCTTTGATGGGTAAATGGGAATTCCCAAATTTTTAAACTGATCCTAACTTTCAATACACTCATTTACAGTTTTATCTGTTGTTGTTTTAGATTTTGCTTTGCGGGAAAGGGAACTGTTTGGGCGGAGGTGGAGGGGATGGGGAGGGTACAATGCATGAGGCCTGCTCACCTCACACGAAGATTCTTACAATTATATCCAAACACACACTTCAAATACATACGACCATGCATAGACGTACATACATAGTCAACATACAAAGGCTGACCATACTGTCCCTTCATATTCCGAGGTCTCTGAAACAGATGGGCTCTACTTCATATGCGTCATGTGTATTGGGCACGAACGGGAAAAGATGATGACGACGATGACGATGGTTATGATGATGATGATGATGATGATGATGATAATCTTATTGTTATACGACGGTGGTTGAAAAAATGTCTATTTTCTAAACTTCAAACTTAAACTATTCAGCTTACAGGGGCGAAGTGATATATTTAGGCGCCGGTGCGCACTATCAATTTTGCGCCCCCCCCCCTTAAATTATAAAGATGTTCTTGTTGCATTTTTTAGTCGCTTAATCGCTTTTATTTTGCTGTCACACATATGAAATAGAAAATAAATAAATAACTACGACAATCCAAGTAGCAGTCTATTTTCTTATCTATTTAGTAATTTAGTAATGCTGCTCAAAATTATTTATATTTAATCTACCTTGGCGCACCCACAGAGGAGTCGGCGCCCGGGACAGCCACCCAACCCGTCACCCCCTAGCTACGCCTCCGTCAACTTAATACAAGTGCCATATTTTCGAACGAGTACATATACGCCCCCCCCCCCTTAAGCCTCGGCGCCCAGTGCGATCGGTCGCCTCCTTACTACACCACTGTGAAAGATGTTTGTCCATCACTCAATATTAAGCCAGACGCTGATAGTTGCTTCCCTTATTGTTTATTTTTTATTGAAATACCTTAAAATTATGGCCAATCGACGGAGACATTCTATATGAAAAAAAAAACGGGTATCGGGAAAATGCGCGACGGTTAAAATACGTAAAAAAATTTGCGCAACGGCAAATGCGCAAGCAGAAAAAAAAAAACTAAAACAGAAATTTGCACACACAAGAAAAATGCGCAAACAGATATATGCGCACGCAGAAATATGCGCACATAGAAAATGATTCCCTTGTTTCTGCTACCTCGGCATTTACTTTCCCTAGGATAATCCAGGTACCTATTAGAGTGGGGTGGACCAGAGGCGTAGCCAGGGGGGGGGGCGGGGGATGCGGGCCGCACCGGGTGACACCATTTAGAGGGGGGGGGGGTGACACCAAGGCAAAAATTTCCCGAATTTTCAGAAAAAAATATTGCCTTTTTGCCTGTCGCATTTATTATTTTAAGTACAAATTTAGTAATTTATATAGATATATAGATATACTTTGCTTTTTTTTTTTGGGGGGGGGGGGGGTGGGGTGACACCACGAAGTGCCGCACCGGGTGACACTTGACCTAGCGACGCCACTGGGGTGGACCCATAAGGCAGATGTTTCTATGGATCTGCCCTCGATTTTCGCCTCCCCCACCAAAGTTTGCCGCTATTTACAATAACTTGCGTCCTTATTAGTTTGCTTCCTTGAAATACATCATCTACCCTGTTAGTTTGTTTCCCCGATATACATCATCTACCCTGTCGTTAAAATGTAAATAGTTTATTTAAAATACTATTTCAGCAGTGTGTGTGTATATATATATATATATATATATATATATATATATATATATATATATATATAATAGGCCTAATTTATAGAATTCTATATAATTTATGTAGTCCTGCTTCAACCAGTGTTTGCCGTCCGCCCCCGGAAATTTAAGCCCGTCTCCCCCCCTCCCCCATCCTAAAAATTCCAAATGCCCCCCCCCCTCCATCCGGAGAAAAATGTCAGAAAGAAACACTGCATGGGGATGATGTCCACACCGCATTCCCCCCCCCCCCCCCCCCCCCCTTCCACCCTCTCAGCGTTTATCAGATAAAAAATAGCAGTGCTATTACCAGTATCATAACACTGAGCCGTTAATTGCACAACTCTTAATAAAAACTATAACAGGATTACACGGAGGATCAAAAGTACTTAATTTACAGTTTGAAAAATAATTGATTGCTGAGCAATATGGCGGTTAATTACACTAGAAAATTGTACATAAAATGCAATAACTTGTATTGTTATGTGCCTTTAAAAAACCTGGCTATTCTATAAATAGAACCCATGTCAAACAATACGAGCAATATGGGAATGCTAGAGAACCATAGCCACAGCTTTAGCATATTGTGATGTATTGATTTCGTTACAAAAATAAAAGTAGGTTCGATCGACAGATGTTTCACATCATATCTGATGTACGTGTGTATTTTGAATACTGAATACAGCGAAAGTGACACACTTCTTTCGCTCTCCTGTTCAGACCCCCCGCCCCCTCCTCCATTGCTTGTATAATTTATCTATTCACCGCAGGGGCGGAACTACCATACCGCCAGACCCCGCAATGCGGGGGGGCCCAGGGCGTTTAGGGGCCCATTTCCGACCAAAAAACAATGAATTTACTTTTTCAAAAATTATGTTTTTCATGCATCTTGAAAGTGGTTTTGTAAAAAAAAAAACAGGTCTACTATAGCAGAGATTGTTGCGTAGAAAAATATTTTAAAATCTACAAGAGCTATAGTTTGAAAGGTAGGCAAACATTCACACTACTTCCATGACTTACTGCCCTTCTTTAAAATAGGGATGCCCACAAAGCTCATTTAAATAGTTTTGTACTATCCTAATTTATAAAAGGCCATGTGCGCTCTTCTCTCTCTCTCTCTCTTTCTCTGTCCGCAAAAAATTTTCGCCGGACATCACGTCAGAATCGGCAGCGGTATATGGAGAACTTTTTACGGACTTTTGTTGAAAATAATATGTTAGATGTTTTAAATGTATAACCACAATTTTACTTAAAGAAGAAAAATAAAAATTAAAGGCGTATTCGAATGTAGAGAAACAGTATTATTTATGCAACCGGAAAAGCATTAATCCTAATTTATAAAAGGCCATGTGCGCTCTTCTCTCTCTCTCTCTCTTTCTCTGTCCGCAAAAAATTTTCGCCGGACATCACGTCAGAATCGGCAGCGGTATATGGAGAACTTTTTACGGACTTTTGTTGAAAATAATATGTTAGATGTTTTAAATGTATAACCACAATTTTACTTAAAGAAGAAAAATAAAAATTAAAGGCGTATTCGAATGTAGAGAAACAGTATTATTTATGCAACCGGAAAAGCATTAATCCTAATTTATAAAAGGCCATGTGCGCTCTTCTCTCTCTCTCTCTCTTTCTCTGTCCGCAAAAAATTTTCGCCGGACATCACGTCAGAATCGGCAGCGGTATATGGAGAACTTTTTACGGACTTTTGTTGAAAATAATATGTTAGATGTTTTAAATGTATAACCACAATTTTACTTAAAGAAGAAAAATAAAAATTAAAGGCGTATTCGAATGTAGAGAAACAGTATTATTTATGCAACCGGAAAAGCATTAATATATGTGAAAAAGAGCGCATAAAACTGTGACGTCACTATTGCTTATACATTAACTAATGACGTCATCTGCCGTGTTAAGAATGAAAAGAAATGAACTATTTCATTCAAATTTGATTTAGATCTACGTACACTATGAAATGTATACAATACAATTTTTCCGGCCTAAACTCATAAAATTTATTTTATGTATTTGGATTCTAGATCTAGAGATTCTAGATCTAGACTAAATCTAAATCTAAATCTACGCAATAACTAGATCTAGACGTAGACGCTAAGATCTAGATTTAGACTCTAACTTCTCTAAAATCAATTCCAAAAATAAATGTCTATATTAGGACTAAACTATTTCAAGACTTATTTATTTTATACAAAATCTTTGTTTGGAACTGGCTAATTTGGGATAAAAAATTAATTTGAAAGAATAGGCATATTCGCGTAAGTTAAGATTTTAAAATACATGTTTCATTCTCCGTATTTTATAAGGTGCCTAAATAGCGGAGATGTTAGTGTACATTAAACCACGCAGGTGGTGCGGGTTCGAGACACAGCAAGTCAACTTGGTTAATGTATTCTTTTTTATTATGCTCGGGCTAAATTTTTAAAAAAAATTCTTTTAGGAATCTAGATCTAGATTGTCGGGTGTCCGATATGGCACTTCCCGGCGCCGCAGGCGCTTCAAATTTGGCATGATCTTGCCTTGGTGCGACAGAACACGGGGGCCGGTTGGCCGAAAAGTCTACGATGTGGGGGTCAAAACTGACCTCGACTGACCGGTACCTTATATGAGCTATAAATCGAAAAAAAATGTCCACGGAGGAACCTCTTCATAACTCTTGAGGTCGTAGACCGACCTTCGGGCGTATTAATTAAGCATTCAAATTCTCAATGTTTTCGAAAGCCTAAGCGAAGCTGGGCAGCATGCCTAGTGTATATTAAAAAGCAATTGATTCTCTGAATTATTATTTAAATAAGACGTACTAAACAATGGTATAGCTATAAAAATCTATGTTTACAAATTTGATATTATAAAAGCCAAAAATGAAAAAAATAAACATAACGCGAGAAACCATTCATGAATCAAGCTTACGTCTTTATATATTTTTGACCAGCATGTTTAGTAATATGTTTTCCTAGCCCAAAATGAGTTTGGACTAAATTTGTCTGGTTTGTTCTCTCAGAATGGTTATATATTGCAATGAAGTAGACCAAATTACTCAGTTAGGATTATATATATCCTATATATATATATATATATATATATATATATATATATATATATATATATATATATATATATATATATATATATATATATATATAGGGGGCCCTAATTTTTTCTTTGCGGGGGAGCCTTTTTTTTCTAGTTCCGCCACTGATTCACCGGCTACACACCAGCGTGTAAAAAGTGACAGTAATTAAGTCAACGCGGATGGTGCAATAAAAAGTCGGCACATAACCCAGCGGGTACAATTTTAAGTATACACCGGCTGGCCATTGATTTTTCCGCAGGAGAGATTAGTCGTAGTGAGAATCTAGTCCTAGGCCTAGTACCCTTTCTTTCATTCTGTAGGATTTTTTTGGAAAAGAAGAGATTTCGTGGAAAAGCTATCACGTGACCGACAAAAGCTTTTCTTTTTAAATTTTAAATTCAGTTTTAGTCTGTTATCGATAATCTCGAGATTATACCCCATACGGAAGTTTTCAATTGAGATAGTGACATTTTTAAAACTAGTTTAACAGCGTAGATTTACGCCTTTCGTCCGGTTAGCAGTGAATTACACAGCGTTGTATAACATTTCCTCACCCCCCCCCCCCATCTTTTGTGTGCCTACTAATTTATTACCCCCTCCAACAAACTAATATAGCAAAGATGATTTTTTTTTTAAATTGTCAAAAAAAGTAGTTTTTTTAGGGAGAAAAAAAAACACATTCGAGTAGAATGGTAGAGTTAAAAAATAATTATATTGTGTGAAGAAGATACATGTTAAAACACATTTAACAATAAGCTGCCAAAAGGCCTTAATATGTAGGGGGTAGGGGATGTCCATAAATGACATCATACTCCTAGGGGGAAGAGGGTTCTGACATTTGTGACGATGTGTGACAATGGTTCAGAAAAATGTCACACCACAATTAAACTATATAAAATGTAAAAAAAAATGATAATTGATCTTTTATAAAGTTGACCAGGCTCACGTTATATTTGATCAAGAAATCGGTGCATTAATAAAAAAAAAACAACGAAAAATAATTGCAGTTTTGATGGCGGGGATGGGTGGGGGCGTAGGCTAAGGTCTGGCACTATCTTGGGGGGGGGGGGGGGGGTCAGATTTTTTATGGCGATGCGTAACAATGGCCAAGGGAGGGGGTATAAACATAGGCGTAGCGACCCTTCCCGGCGCCCGGGGACAAACTTTCGATTTGCACCCCACCCTCGAACTTTTCATTTGCACCCCCCTCAAACTTTCAATTTGTTGTTCCAACCAATTTTTGCGCCCCCCTAAGGTCGGCGCCCGGGGACATATGCCCCCCCCCCCCGCCCCCCCCCCTCTCTCTACGCCACTGGGTATAAATCTTTTTTTTTTTAAATGACGTCTTTACAGGTGACCTCCCAGAAAAAGCTGCCAACTCAGGCGAAACTGCCCGCTGTATCTCAAAGCGAGGCTCGACCAGACGATAACCTAGATTTGATTTGATGAGAGCCCTCGCAATCCGGTCAAAACAACAGACGGCGAAAGAATTTCTAAAACTTCGAACTGGTGTGTGGTGAGGGGGGGGGGGGGGGGGATGAGGTCAATGGAAGATTTATAAAACTATTTGTGTGTATGTAAGTACTTACTCATTACTCATGTGAGCGGATAGCGCAGAGTCACACGACTTATCCTTAATATCAAGAGCTAATCGCAGAAGGAAAATATCCGGATGGATAAATAGTTTTTCCATATGAACTACACATTTAAATGAATGCCAAGAGTGTCTGAGTCTATGATGATTTAAGTAAAACAATGGGTAGGAGGGGGAGGGAGGGGGTAAGCTAAAACAGATGTGTTTGACAGAATGACAGGGAACAGTTTGCTAGGAGGCTGCCTATGTAGGGGGCACGTCTACCCCTCCCAGAAAAAAATGTATACATATATATATATATAAACTTAACCCCTTTCCCCACGGACATTTCACGTGACAACTCCCCACCCCCTAGAGAAAAAATATTTGAAAGAAACCCTGAGAGGACGTAAACAGTGACGCGATATTTCTATTGCTCTACAGTTTTTATGGTACTCCTTACTAACCTGGGTCCCAGGTTATTTATAGCCAGGGTTACCGTTGATAGTTGATAGCCGCCTTTTACTTTCCCAACGTAAGACAGGTACCCATCAGAGCTGGGTGGAATCACGGACGAGATCTGAACTCAAGACCTTCGGGCTAGCAGCCAAAAGCTCTACCATTCGACCACGTCTTATATAGAAATGTTTAGACTAAAAGCTGAGTACGTTGTGTTTAGGGGATAGAGAAATGTTTAGATTAAAAGTTGAGTACGTGGTGTTTAGGGAATATAGACATGTTTAGACTAAAAGCTGAGTACGTGGTGTTTAGGGGATAGAGAAATGTTTAGATTAAAATCTAAGTCGGTGGTGTTTAGGTAATACAGTATAGAGGCATTCGGTGCCAAACCATTGGGGTTCCAATCGCTGTTTACAAAGCAAATTACGGAGACAAGGGGAAACCACTCTAATAATTAAAATTTAATTAACGGAAACAGAGAACCACATCATACTACATGATTGTGTGTGTATGTGTGTGTGTTTGTGTGTGGTCCCTGTTCTTGGATCCGTTGACGTGCAGTGTGTAGTAAAAAAGTAAAATTTTGCCTTGAAATTAATGGGGTTAATTGAATGAGCATAATGTTTAAAAATAAAATAAAAATGTAACTTTTCGAAGGTATCTCAGAGCAATAACAAATATCCATAAGAATCATATCACCATATATATATATATATATATATATATATATATATATATATATATATATAGATATAGATATATATATATCATACAGATTACAAATAAACAAAACAGTTTTTTAACTTTAATATGCCTACATTTCCACCACCCCACCCACTCCAAAAAATATTGGGATGGAGTAAACATACTTATCAAGACACCTTTTATTATACTCACTAATCATAGGTATCAGTATTCCACCAATCCCATTGATCCGTATCTAGCGACACTTGTACGCCTACTTAGGCTAGCCTATATTATCGATTTCCAATAACTATCAGCATTATCAAATAATCAATCAAAGCCCTATTTGGAAGATTTCTTATCCTCAGTGCAAATAGTTAGTTATTTTTAACCTTGAATAACATTTCATTCACGGATGAGTGATTTTGTTTTCTTACGATATAAATCCTTGAAAGACAGGACCCCTGCTCGTAAGGTTGGGAATGTAGCCTAATAGGCACAGCGCAGTATTCATTCATGCATTTATTGCAGAAGTGTGTGGCATTTTGCGGATCCAAATTTTAGCGCGGAGCAGTTGTAGAAAAAAAATTCTGGAATCATGTGATGCGGCAACGTGATCTAAAAAAAATGCGTAGGCGGTTCAAAACTTATGCCGCTAGGTCCCAACTCTCAGGTATATGGTTTTAGCAGTTTCAGCATCAAAGTCTAGGCACCCTGGTACCAAAGGCGTAGGCAGGAGTTTGTCAACCATTATAATATATATATATATATATATATATATATATATATATATATATATATATATATATATATATATATATATATATATATATACGTGACGATAAAAATAGAGCCTGCTTTTTTATAAAAAATCTGTAACGTTTTATTTAAAAGATGCATTCACGACAAAAATTCCTCAGCAATTGTCTCTCCTTTTTTTTTAATAATTCGTCCCCATAACGTTTTTCTCAAACCCTGTCTTCACACACTATTCATGCACCCTCCCCCCACATCCCACACATCTCGTCTTAATATCCCAATTTCTTCAATACATTTTCCTCCATCATTAAACTTTAAGTAAAACGTCAACTTAGCCCCAATAACAAAATAATTTTGTTACAGAGCTAAGAACCGCTGATGAAGAAAAAAAATAGCTCATCACGTGCTTATATCTTTATTTATTCTAGAATCTAAAAAAAGGATTAAATATTCTCAGCAGTCTTTGTAAGAATGTAGATATTGTGTTAGGGTCGTCCTTCGTTTGTCTTAGTGCTTGCTTGCTGCATCTTTAAACCCGCAGCACGAATGACGAAGCGCGGTGTGTTGTTTATATTCTCTGTGTTGTGTAAAGTAGGTTGTTCAACGCGAGTCACGTTGTGTTGTAGGCCCCTATAGGATGTGTTGTTTAAACTGTGTCATGTATTCTGTGTCGCGTAACGTATGTTGTACTGTCTTTTTTGTGTTATGTAATATTTGGACTGTGTTATAGTGTGTTATGTAAATTAACATTGTTAGGTAGTCTATGTGTGTAGTCAAACGTGTTACTGTGTTCATCTTACTGTAGCATGCTCATGTGTATGTGTGTTGTGTCGATAGAGTACATAACACGGGTTGAATAACACATCATCCACAACACAGAATACATGAACAACACACCTCCTACACACCTTGCTTGTACTCCCTACTTCTGGAATGTGTACATCAAGTTGTACACACAAGACAACACGGAACCTACATGTTCTGCTTTAACTGTAGTATAAACAATGCCGGATAGACAACACACACAACTAGTATAAACAACACACACAACTAGTATAAACAACACACACAAGTCCGGATACACAACACACACAACTAGTACAAACAACACACACAACTAGTATAACCACTGCAGGATACAAAACAATGTTTGGACAACTTTCAGTTTCCAGCCACTTGAACTGTGTCTACAAACTAACATTGGTTAGTCCGTCCCGGTGGTACTCGAACCCGGAACTCTGAAGTAGCAGTATTGCGATTTACCACATGACCAGGGATTCCCATAGCCTGGTGACATCCGATGCGATAGCTCAGTGGAACACATTAACGACTATATTTCATCATTTTCCAGTTCGTACCCAAGACTAATGGGGCAGGCGAAGCAGAGTTTGTCTGTTTCAACAGCCGCCGCATTCAGAGGGAGAGTGTACGTTGACAGCACTATGTCCAGCCGCCTTTAGTTTCCTGACTTGAGTCAGGTAGCCATCAGAGCTGGGTGGATTCACAGTTGTACTACGAACTCGCGTGCGGGATCCGAACTTAAGACTTTAATGTTAGCAGCCGTGAGCTCTACCATTCAACCTCGCCGTCCCTTACTACTATATTGTACTAGACCTCTAGAGTGATTTGAGGCATTCGCTTCCCCATTTCCTAGATAGTGCTACCCCAAGATAAATTATATATATATATATATATATATATATATATATATATATATATATATATATATATATATATATATATATATATACATTAATTACTTTTTAAATTAACAAGTCATATTTTCCAAGTTGGAATTGGCAGTCTTTCGGTTTGGGGTCACTGCTTTGGATGACGTCACCCGGTGACGTCTGCTCCCCTCCCCCGCTTACCACGTGACTACACATTTCATTAAAATTTGTTGAATTATTTTATCACATAATGGACATAATATTGTTATAATATTTCAATAAACACAAACCCCTTATTAACTTCCTGTCGTTTAGCATTTCAAAGACTTTGTATTATGTGTACCCCAAATAAAAAAACATGTTAGTTTTTTTCTCATACACGGAACTTAAACCAAAATTCATTTTACTTGAGTTGTGTATTTTTAAAAGCCGGATTCTGACGTTTTCAGCGTACTCAAATCATAAAAAATAACAAACGAAACCACAAGTTAGTGATACTCAGAAACAAAGCTAGGGCTCTCAAAATAGGGCTAAGAGGAGGCAGGGGCGGTCAGCGCGTCAAAAAAAAAAAAAAACAATTTGGTTGAGAGATTAGGCCTGTACCACACGAGGAGAAACATGTACACAACAAGCGGGGAATGCTGGGAGTTCAAGACATAATTCACTTCCTGGTCTAGATATATTTGTCTTGCTAGTGTTACTGTTTCGGCGTGCTAAGTCGTTATACTTAGCTATAGGGGTGGGGTGGGGGGGGGGGGGGGGGTGATGGAAAGGGAAAGGTTATGCAATGTTATACTTTCATGCTTTAGTACATAAATATGCAAGTAGAAAAGTATCCTATCTAACCACAGGGATCATCCATAAACGACGTCACACTCGCATTATAAAAAAGCAATGTTAGAAAACGAATTTTAGACGTTGTTTCGCGTTTTAGATAACTGTTTTAATAAATTGTAATAGTTTAGACAAGATTTTAGAAAAAGACCGATCTTTAAAAAAAAATGCAACAGCAATTTTGAGGGGGGGGGGGTTAGGTTGAGGTGTGACGTCACTTTAGGGGGGGGGGGGGTCTGGCTTTTTGTGACGACGTGTGACGGAGGGGAGGGGGGGGAGGTAAAAATCGTCAAAAAAGCGAGACGTCATTTATGGATGACCCCATACTTGATGCCCTAGAGCAGTATGTAAACAGTAAACCGTAATCATAGTTCAGTTTCAACATTAGTTTTTAAGTTTAAGTAAGACCTGGGGGGAAAAAATAGAAAAAAAAAAAACAACGGCAAAACAACACCCGTCCTACTAGTCCTTTATATGATGCACTTTTGGCTGCACACAAAGTAGTATAGGGGAAACATTTGAATATATATATATATATATATATATATATATATATATATATATATATATATATATATATATATATATATATATATATATAGATAGATAGATATCCGCATAAAGAGTAGAAAAAAAAGAAAAAAAAAAACAGCACACATTACTAACACCCTCGCTATCTTCTAAGACCCCCCCCCTAAGATCTACCAGTGAACATGAACACGTCATGTAAACTTTGGGTGTCTCGTGCCTTAAATTGTCCTTGGCCTAATTATTGTTTATGTCAAGCCGTCTATACTTTTTCGTAATAACAGAACACATGATATGTTTCATGTTTGCAAAATTTCGCTAGGACGGGGACAGGATATACATTGTTGCTACCCTTTCGTAATATTCGCAAAGTTAATAAATACAACCAGACAAAATTACAAGCATATTCGACAAAGCATTGATCAAGCTAATTTATTTCTTGTAAATTATTTAAAAATACCAATCCCACCCCTTTCCGTAAAAAAATCCAGGAAATTGAGCAACTAATACACAAATAATATGCTCCTTTGTTCTCTTTAACTACAGGAAGTTCAAATTAAATTAAACGATCTTTGGAAAGTTTTAATACTTTGACATTCATCGCAAGCGTCACTAATTCTTGCAAACATGTACTTTCGTTTTGAATCGGTTACCTGTGAGGAGTGTTGAATGATGCCGGAGGGGAGTTAATCCAGCATACGCCAAGGTTAAGGTGTTAAGCCAGGTAAATAACAACAAAAACTGCGCAGGCTCCGAAAACTCAAGGTCGTTAAAAAATTACGTTTCACGTTCTAGTTTCAACTCAAGGGAATTAACCACATAAAACTAGGCTGTAATAAACTTATCTTAGTTATGTACCTTGGGTAATCAAATTCATAAGAAATATTCTAGAAATGATAGAAAATATTCAGTTCATGGTTGTCTGCAAGTTTGTGATAAAAAAAAAACAAAAAACTTAATTTTGATGCGTTTCTATCAAGCCGTTTTCTTGCAAGCTTAACAATTTACAAAGCACGTACATCTAATATTCAATCTAATTAATTAGCCATTAAATTAACTTTTAAAAATAAATTAAAAGACAATAACTTTAGACACATTAAGGCAACACATTTGTACTCTCTAAACGTCTTTCTAGTACTTCCTGTTTCGACGCCATTTTTATTTTTCGGACTTCCGGGCGCAATGAAAATAAACAAAAGCAGGATTGTTTTTTTAAATCAGTGAACCAAGTTTTCATCATGAATCTTGTTACAGGGCCATGCGTCACGGATGGGTGGTGTTCAATGATGAGATGAACTGTAAACTATGGGATCCATGTCTCGTGGGACAGAGGTAAATTATGGGATCCATGTCTCGTTGGACAGAGGTAAATTATGGGATCAATGTCTAGTGGGACAGAGGTAAATTATGGGATCAATGTCTAGTGGGACAGAGGTAAATTATGGGATCTGTGGGACAGAGGTAAATTATGGGATCTGTGAGACAGAGGTAAATTATGGGATCAATGGGACAGAGTTATGATGGTAGAGCATACAACAGCTCACCCGAAAGTCTCGCATTGTAATCACGGGTCTATTTTTATGAAGAACACCCCCCCCCCTCCCCCCACAAACAAGCCAACACAAGAACACTTCTCACCCACACATACAAATACTATAACCGCCCTCACCTCACCCCCACCTCACCCCCCACCTCACCCTCGCATACACGCCAACACTATAACCCCACCCTACAATAAAATATCTTCACCAATAGTTTAGTCCCCCCCCCCAACAAGCGAACGTTGGACTAAAATGTCTCCACCAATGTTCCCAGGCCCACCCCACCCTCACGCTAACCAGTGTTTCTTTCAGACTTTTCTCCACAAATGTTCCCCCACCCCATAGACAAGACAACCCTAGACTTGAATGTCCCCCAAATCCACCCCCACAACCCCCACCCCACCACCCATGGTTCACCCACCCACCCCACCCCCACAGTGAAGCTAACTCTAGACTTGAATACCCCCCAGGTTCACCCCCATTCTTCCCCAACTTCACGCCAACCCCACCCCAACAGCTAACCCTAGACTTCAATGCCCCCCAGGTTCACCCCCGCCCGTAGAAGCTCCCGTTTCGGCTCGGTGCCAATCGTCCGATGCATCAACACCGGGAAGGGTATCGTCTGTGTCTCAATGGATCCCCCCAAAAGAAAAAAGCCCCCCACCTCCCCGTCGAGGGAACCCAAAAAACCCTTCAGCCCCAGGGTGGAGCAGACGGTCACCATGAAGGCGCCGAGCCTGTGCGAGACCCACATCCTCGACCATATGAGGTAAAACATGATTTCAGAGATTCTAAAATATGGCTGGTAAGTAGGTCACCAACCAGTTCTATGGCTCATGCAGGTTTTATTGAGCAGTAGAACTGATTGGTGAACTACTTACCAGCCCTATTGGTAACATATTCCTATCCCTGACATACCACGGACAATATTTTAGACTAAGTTGCAAACAATGTGATCATACAAAATTATCCCCATTGAAAATTGTAATTTTCCCAGAGATTCTCAAATTGGTAACACATTCCTACACTTGAAATACCACGGGCAATATTTTAGACTAAGCAGCAAAATATGTCATCAAGCAAAATTATCCGACCTAAAAAATTAATTTTCCCATGTAGTAAAATTACACTGTATTTACTAGCGATGTAGCGGCAGAGGCGTAGCGAGGAGGGGGGGGGGGGGGGGCGGGGGGTGCGGACCGCACCGGGTGACACCATTTAGGGGGGTGACACCAAGGCAAAAAATAGCAAAATATATAGAGAAAAACTTGAGAAGGGGTGCAAATCGAAAGTTTGAGGGGGAGGGTGCAAATCGAAAATTTGAAATTTTGTTCCCGGGTCGCTATGCCTCTGGGGGTGACACCATTAAGTGCAGCACCGGGTGACACCAGACCTCGCTACGCCACTGCGTAGTGGTAGGTGGGTAGAGCATACGACTACTAACATGAAAGTTCAGATTTCAATCCCGGATACGGGATCGTAGGACGTCCATGAGTCCACCCAGCTCTGAAGAACAATAAAGCTGATATACTCTACTTCATCTGTCCTACCGACTGCCTGGTCCAAAATAGCAACTTTAGTTTCCTAAATGTTTAGGGCATGGCTAAAAACTAGAGATTGTGTTGTTTGTCAATCTCTAACCGATGACATCTAGCTATAACTTTTAAAAATGTGTATTGCCTAAAATAAGACATACACATATAATGAATCGGGCGGTACACATTTTAAATAAACATTTAAAATGTGTTATTAAATAAAACTTTGTAACGTATTTTTTAATAAACATGTTTATCGTTTTTACAAGAAATATTTTTATCGATTAAATTTTTTTTATCGATTTATAAATGAACATGTTTATTGTTGTATAAATGAACATGCTTATCGTTTTATAAATGAACATGCTTATCGTTGTATAAATGAACATGTTAATCGTTTTATACATGAACATGTTCACCCTATCTCTCACCACAGATGTAACTGTATCGCCTGCATGAACTTTGCCTGCAAGTGGCGCAACGCCATGAAAGAACAGTTCCGGAACCATTTCCGGGAACCGAACGCCGTCAGCCCCAAGCCACACCGCTGGACGCCCGGAATCGCCCGAGCCAGTCCGGAAAAAGTTGTCATGCCGTGCCCCGCGAAGAACATCACCTTGGACGAGAGCGCGATGAGACGAGGCAGGACGCTGAAGAAAGTGCGCTCGCCCAAAGTCTCGTGGTGGTTCGGGAACTACGCATCGGAACCGGAAGTCCCGGAGTTCTCGCCGCCGGAAACGCTGCGCCAGAACCAGAAACAGTGCTGCAAATTTTTCTGCACGGCGCGCAAGTCGTGTTTGAAAAACGGCACGGCAGCTTACAAGCCGCGCGAGGAAGAGAGACCAAGTTTGACGTCACATCCGGGGGATTTGACCGAATCTCAGGACGGGTTTGAGGAAGTCGCCATGGACGGGACGCTGCGAGATTCTCGGCTAAAACATTCCAAGCGCGTGTCCATTGATGACTTAGTTCTGGATTCGGATCTGGATGATGGGGCGTGGCCTAGGGGTCAGAGTTCACCGACAACGTGGCAGGAAAGATACAGGAGACGGCATCCACCCGCGCGAAGCTACGGTCGATGTTGCACCGTGGGCAGACAACCCGCCAGTGACGACGACAACGAACTAGGGGACGTAACTACCAACTCGATAGCCGGGAGTGATCAGGACTTCCGGCCGAGAAAGACAGACTTCCGGCTGAGAAAGACAGACTTCCGACAGCCAGACTTTAGAAGCATGTCGCGACTCCATTCCGACAATTTTATGGACACGTTCCACATGCCTAACTACAGTGAGTACCTGTCTCATAAGTCCAAGGATCGAGTCCGACCCTATAGAACCATTAGCGAGCCCAAAAAATTCGGGAAAATGACGACATTGGGCGATTTTGGATTTGATGAGCATTCGGAGAACGAAAGACCCAAGCTTGTTGATACCTCACAAGATGAAGATAATTTTAAGGACTTAGGACATCGTGATAAGTTTAAGGACTTAGGACATCGTGATAAGTTTAAGGACTTAGGACATCGTGATAAGTTTAAGGACCTAAGGCATACTGATATTTTTAAAGACCTGGGACATCGTGAACATTTTAAGGACCCAGGACAGTGTGATAATTTTAAGGACCTAAAACATACTGATAATTCTAAAGACACTGGACATCGTAAAAATTTTAAAGACCTGGGACCTTTAGATTTGGAGGACTTAGGACATCTTGATAGTTTTGAAGACCCTGGAGAGTGTGATAATTTTAAGGACCTAGGACATCGTGATCAGTTTGAACACGACAGCCCAAAGAAAGTAGGGGACGTAGATCAGATGTATTTCACCAAAACCGAGGCGCGCCACCCTTTCAAGGATGAGCTTCAGGGTGAGTCGAAGCACCGGGTGGATGAGTTCAAATCCGTGCCAGAAGTGTTGGGTTCACCTCCCTGCCCTTCGCCACCGGTCAAAGAGAAACGGGTGATTCGCTTCAGCCCTGACGTTTATGCTTCAGAAGATGACGTCACGGAATGGCACGAAGCCCAAGAAAGTTGGTCTTCACCTCGACATCGCTGTGATCACCACCACCACCACGACCACCATTTTGGTTGTCGTAGCGACGACGCCGCCTTCAAAAAGAGCAAGAAGAAGCTGAATTCGTCTAAAAACCGGAAACACTTAGAACACGCCGCGATGCTACCGGAAGTGAAATTTAAAAATGCGTACAGAAGAAGTAGTTCTCATAGCAGGGAGCGGGATATTCATCATCATCACCATGAAGGCAGTGAGATGATGCATTGCAGGTCTCATTGCCGCAGACATTCCGACAGCTTCAAACACGTCCCAAATTATGAGGACGAGAGCAATGACAACAAGTCGACGGGTCTTGGCGGGCGGGTGTTTGGTTTCATCAAAGGTATGATAGGGTACGGGGACACGGTCGAGAAAACTACAACCAAACCTCATGTTTGTAAACACCACACCGGTCCCCACCACTGTGACACACATTCCCACACTCACCCTGCGAGAGGCGGGGGTTCAGGGCAGATGAAAGATAAACACAAAACCAAAAGGAAGCGACATAGAAGATCTTACCACGGAAACAACAACAACCAAAAATTCTTGGACCCCGCGGAAAATGACACTAAACAAAAGCGTCCTATGTTGTCGGCGACCTTTCACCCCGTAAACTCAAAGCGAGGCAGGTCACTTAGTTACGATGACCTAATGCTCGCTGAAAGAAAAGACAGTACTGAAACCTTTTACACCAGAAGAAGCGACTCAAGAATTTCATCCCACAGCCGTGAAAACAAGCGCTGCGTCTCTGGGACATACGCTGGGGGTGATGGCGAAATATCGAACCGAAATCAACGCGAAAAGTCTGAAGCAATCGAAATCTGTCAGGCATCAAACGACCCCGTATTGATACCTAACGAGAAGAAAAATTCAGAGTCTGAAAAGACCGGAAAAAAGGCAACAAATTCCGATTCTTTTGTGTCCGCGGGGGACAAAACCCCATCGACGCATACCAGCCGGTCACGGTTAGCCGGCGAGAAAATAAAAACCGTGTACACCACCGCGTCCCCTCAGAAAACCGTGAGTCCGACCACGGCGCGCGCTAATAAAAACGCCAGCTCGTGGATGTATGTCGATGATCACCAATCCTCCACCGGCTCTTCAACACACGGCAGCAGACCTGCCGGAAATTGCCGGCCTTTCTGCGCATCGGAGCGCGTGTTGAGTGACGGGAGGGTGTGGACGGAGGGTGAGTGGCTGCAGAAGCACACGTCACTGATGACGGAGTGCTCACGGGAGCAGGAGGCCAACGCACGGGCCCGGGTCCAGCGACTCGCCAACCAGACCCACCGGCTGAGGCAGTCGATGAGGACGCTCAGCTTCGACTTTGGCGACATCGAGAAAAGGCTCGAGAAGGTGGTACACACTCACACAATTAGATACATTTAATTTATCCTTCTTTTCTTCAAACCTTTTTTTTTTCGTAGAAAATCTTCCACTCAGAACTTTAGACTGTTATACTGTTTGTGTCCACGTTTGGGACGATTGGGATATATTCTGGTCTCTAAGATTCAGGTCAATTAAGTTATATTCACTATAAGACCATTGTATAATTTAACCATAGTATAGGGAGACCAATGTATAATGAAAACACTGTATAGCGAGACCATCGATGTATAGTGAGACGAGTGTATGTTGAGACCATTATATAGTGAGACCATTCTGTAGTGAGACCATTGTATATTGAAAGTCAAGCTAGGATAGGACAAACTGTAGGTTAAAGTCGGTAAAAGAATTTTTGTTTTTGTGACGCCTATTTGTAGAATGTATCATGTTTCTGTGACGCCTCTCTGTCCTTACTTGCTGACTCCTACGAGCCGTGTCCATGTTGATGACGCCCCTGTGTGACGCATACACCACACGACGACCCATTAGGGTGACACCGATTTACATTTTCCCACTCCATCGATGTCAGAATTCATCTATCATAACGACAATAACAACAAGCAGCCAATCGATCAATAAGCGCTTTACACAGTTCAGAGAATCCGATGACAGTTATTGCTTTTGTCATTTTTCATATTTTTTTCTATTTTCTTATGTTTGGCGATAATATTTATTTATTTATTTCATCCCCCAACGCCGAGATTTTAAAAGAAAAAGTGTGTTCAGTAATTAAATAAAGATTTAATTTATTGATTTATAATTTTAGAGATAAACGGTAAACAATAGATAAAGAATTACTGTACGACTTGTGTGTGTTCTATAGATGTATTATATTTTGTTCTGATGAATCTCTTGCATCCCGTAGTGTTATTTATATGTTAACACTGTGACATGAACGTTATCTTTTGTTACATGTATACCTTTTATTGTTACGACTATGCCTTCTATTGTTACATGTATACCTTTTATTTTTACGACTATGCCTTCTATTGTTACATGTATACCTTCTATTGTTAAATCTATAATCTTCTATTGTTACATGTATACTTTCTTTTGTTACGTGTATACCTGCTATTGTTACATGTATACTTTCTATTGTTACATGTATACCTTCTATTGTTATATGTATACTTTCCATTGTTATATGTATACCCTCTGATTGTTTCAGCGATACACTCTATTGTTACATGTATACCTGCTATTGTTACTTGTATAACTTCTATTATTACAACTATTACTCCTATTGCTACAGCTATGCATTCTATTGTTGTAGCTAAGCCTTCTATCGCTATATCTAAGCCTCCTACAGCTACATCTCTACCTCCTATAGCTACAGCTATTACTCCTATTGCTAGAGCTATACCACCTATAGCTACATCTATACCTACTATAGCTACAGCTATACCTTCTAGCTACTAATCCCTGCCAACCTTGACCCCCCAGGTACGTGACCTCCAACAGGACTACATCGTCAAGTCCAACAGAGCTGTCTACGACGCCCAGCGGCACCGCGGGGCATGCCGGGAACACAACCACAACCGAACATCAGATTCGGACACCGAGTTCGGATCTCGAGACAGCGTCACTTCACGCCATGACGCACGAGCCAACTCGCGTCAGGAGAATCGGTGTTTGGATACGCGTGACGCATCTTGCTGTCGTTATAAAAAGAGTAACGATTGTGAACTGAAGGAGTTGTATAGTTATTTTTTAACCAGCGATGCGAGAGGGAACCCACACGATGTAGATCATGTCCGAACTAGACCTCTTAGACAACACAAAACTCGGTATCCCTACACGGAGAGTGTCGACTCCTCTACCAATAACATCCACGGTTTAAGTTCTGGAAGAGAAAATAGTACTCACGCTTTAAAAGAAAACAACACGTATTATGGAAAAGAAGAAAGTGAAAAAGATCGCAAGCTTGAAAATCGGAAAACCCCGATTTATTTTGGCGATTCGGAGATGCGGAATCAGGGAAAAGAAGTTTGCAAAAACGTTGAACAACCGGAAATTACATCACATGACTTTCGGCTAACTGATACCAATACGGATACAAAAGTCGGAAAATCTAATCATAGACGGAAAACGGACGATTCTACGCACCGTGATTTAAAAATTCGGACCGACCAATTGACAGAGGTGCTGAAACGAAACAATTTAATTCTCCGTAAATTAAACCTGGGTATATTCGCGCAGCCGGATAAAGACACGAAAAATGTCTGCAATTTGAACAGACTCGGGAAATTAGCGTCCATTCGCGGGGATTGTCTGGTCTGACTACAGACACCAACAGCAGACTTTTTGACTCGACAAAAGCAGACTTTTTGTCTGCTATCACCCATACGGTAGCTGACCGGTTTTTTTCTAACCGGATTCCGCCTCAAACTGAACGAAATGACCGACTGGATTTTCCCCGCTCCTTTCAACAGCAGTAGAAAACCACTTAAATGATTTATTCCTTAAGACAAAGGAGAAGAATTTCCGAAAGAATCGGCCCCTGGGGGATTGTGGGATAGAATGGATGCAGACAGTACGAGGGTAGTGGTGGAGGGAGGGGGGTGGGGCGAGGGGGGGACTACTACTTATCATAAGAAACAGCGCGAGCCACTTAGTATTCATAAGCCATAGTTCGCCAGACTAGTCCTGGAGTTCATTATCTCTGCACCGATGAGCACTTCCGGTTCGGAAGTTTGGTGCGAAACTAGGGGGGTCAATAGTTCACAGACAGAATGGTGGGCTGAGAAGGGTGGGTGGGGGTGGGGGAACGTGATGTGGATATCAATGAAGACGACAGTATTTCAAACGAAGTAGAGATGTTTTTTTAAAGATATTCTATAGTTTAAACTATTTTAAGTTGGATTATTATTTTTTACGAAAAGCAATATAAAGCTCTTTAAAATAGTGGGTCCTTTTAATAGTCTGAATATGTACAATTTTTTTATGCAATAGGTTATTTTTTTTTTTTTTTTTTTTTTTTTGGAAAAAAATATTTTTAACTGTATATTTTAACGAGGTCAACTTCATTACATATTTTTTTTTCTAATTATACCAGTTTATAACATTTTAACAAATATATCGGATGAAGTTTACTAATGTGAATGAGTGTATGTATATAAATATTTATTTATACATGTGTGTAAAGATTTTACTTTTTATACTATCAAATACATAATGTATGTGAATGATATCTTGAAAGACTAATTTTATTTTGCTGAAGAAAAACAACTATAATGCATGACATGAATTTGACGTTTTTCTTAAAATACATTGAGATATGTTTAAACGATAAAAGTTGTGCACTTCTCTTACAGCATGTGGGTGTTTTTTTTTTTAATTCAACAATGAGTGATTCTTCTTCTTCTTCATTCTTAATTTTTGTGTTGAAAGGTATCAAGCCTTATCTGCCAGAGGGTTTGAACTCGAGACTTTTTCGAATTTATCAACCATGAGCTTTTGCCGACTCGACTACGCCTCCAACACAAGTATATATTTCAACTGGTTATGCGCCATTGAGGCCATTGACTCCGATTTCAGCCTGCTTTTCTTTTTGGATTTGCTTCCATAGCCTTTGTCCAACCAAGAACAAACTACAAAGCAGCAGCAGTTGTTTGATTTTGGTGTTGTCTCTACTAGAAGAGTGGCTGTCCCCAGCTAACGAGCCTCATCTGCCCGAGGGTTCGAACTCGAGACTTTCCGGTTTAGTAACAATGAGCTTTACTGTCTCGACCACGCCGACCACTAATGAGTGATTGATTGCCGCATCGTTGATGTGATCAGATCGATTGACATGCATCGTGTAATTTTGATTGACAAAAACCGACGATGTTGATTGATATTCATAACCAGAAAACAGTTTTGGTGGCCTAACAATAGTTTTTGTTTAAATGCCCGAGTAAAAATATCATTTTCTGGAGTTACAGAACTCATTTTAAAAAAATAGCTTCCAGTCACGGGTTATGCAACCAATAATACCCCCCCCCCCCCCCACACACACCCCACCCCCACGCCACTCACAAAGATAATACACTATTGATGAAATGTCATAGAAATGGGCAGCCAGACGAAACAAAATGAAGGTCGTCATAAAACCAATGAATCTTTCTCTTCTAGTTAGGTGGACGTTTTACTTTCTATTGATCTTAAATATGGCATCAGTCTGCCATTCAAACCTCGTAATGATTTGAATAACGATATATTTGGGTTATTGATTGCTGGTGGTCATTAAAGCAAAGATTAACTTGAATTAACCAAACGTACAATTTGCTTCTTCTACAAGTTTGATAGAAATTGTAGTCACTCCGGACTTGTTATATTGATCACTGCAACATTTTGTAACACGTATTTGTTACAAGTTTGATAGAAACTGAAAAATAGGTCATCACTTATTATATCTGTCTCTACAATATTTTGTAACACGAATCTGTTACAAGTCAGATAACGACTTGTTAACTTCATCTCTACAACACCCTGTGTCACTTATCTGTGTATGAAATGAAAATTTAGAGGACGGCTGTGTGTATTCAACTTGCAGAGGCGTAGCGAGGGGGGGGGGGCGGGGAGGGGGGACATATGTCCTCGGGCGCCGACCTTGGGGGGGGGCGCCAAATTGAAAGTTTGAGGGGGGGGGGGTCGCAAATGAAAAGTTCGAGGGGGGGGGGGTTGCAAATCGGAAGTTTGAGAAGGGGGTGCAAATGAAAAGTTCGAGGGGGGGTGCAAATCGAAAGTATGTCCCCGGGCGCCGGGAAGGGTCGCTACGCCTCTGTCAACTTGGATTACAGTAAGTCAGTGGGTTGCTCCCTTCTAAATAGACAAAGGTCAGTAGGGCTGCTCCGTTGCAACCAACTATTGAAATAAGAGCTTTTTTTTTTCTAATGATATTTTCTCGTCAATCACGGCCACTCTTGGAAATTCAATAATACTGGTATTTTTGTGCGTATTCAATTTTTTTTAAAAGACCAAAGTTTAACCAAATAAAGCAGACGTTTTGAACGAACGACCAGTTTTGGAGTTCTTACAAAAATTTTTAAAATTCGAAATTGACTATAATTTAACTCTTTCAACTTGTACTGTAAGAACCGATGCTCACCCCCCCCCCCCCCCGACCACCCATGAAAAAAAAACCAACTATACCACTAGCATATAATCTATGAAATATATTTATAAAAGCGTTTATAATAACCAGCTATTATTAATAGTTATATAACTAATGAAATATTATTATATTTAAATTATTTTTTGAGCGTAAGTTATTTTCTTTGATATCACTAAGATAAAAAATCTCCATACTCTAGTCACTATATCAGAAACCATTTTTATTTGAAAGTAACGAATTATCAGCGGGGTAATAATAGTACTTCAATGAAGGCGTCATTTCTACATCTAATTGTGTTTTTCTTGCTTGAAAGTTTAGTTTCCTCAAACAGGAATTACGCTACAAAGTACAACCCGAGTTGGTAATGTGAAACGCCCTTTCATTTAGACCCTCATCATGAGTTCGAAGATCAGAGAGTTATAGATCTCAGACATGTTGCAATTGGAAAAATCTAAAGCCTAATGATTTTTTTTTAGATTAACCTTTTTTTCTGTGTAAGCTTTGTGAGTATTAGAAGCGTGAGTCAAAAGCGGTTTTTTAAAGACGAAGCACGTGTGATTATTTTAAAAATGAAAGGTTGGATTTAAAAAAAAATTGATTACAATTTTTTTTTTAATAATCTGGGCAACAAAGTAAACGAAAGAGTATGCTCCGTGAACTTATCAAAGACAACATCGTGAAGGAAAGACCAAAGTTATATCAAGTTAACAAAGACAACACCCTTAAGGGAAAGACCAATCTTATATCAAGTTTACAAAGACAAAGTGAAGGGAAGACCAAGTCACATAAAGTTAACAAAGACAACAAAGTGAAGGAAAGAACAAAGTTATATCAAGTTAACAAAGACAAAGTGAAGAAAATACAAAAATTTCAAGAAGTGTAGGAAATACCAAAGCGTTGGGAAGTTATCAAAGACAACAAAGTGTAGGAAAGACCAAGTCATATAACGTTAACGAAGACAACAAAGTGAAGACAAGACTAAAACCTGTCTAATTAACAAAGACAACACATTAAAAGAAAGACCAAGTCACACAAAGTTAACAAAGACAAAAAATTAAAAGAAAGACCAAGTCACATAAAATTAACGAGGACAACAAAGTGAAGACAAGACTAAAACCTGTCTAATTAACAAAGACAACACATTAAAAAAAGACCAAGATCGTGAAAGCAACACCGGGGCCAAAAGTCACAACAAAGTAACCTTTTGATCCCCACGGCAAAGATTGGATACGGGGATTACAGCGAGAAATTTCCGATAGAGTTATCAGGAAAATGGGGCGGATCAATACCCCATCGCGCGGTTACCCCAGAGGATTTCGCACGAATTGTATCTGCAACACAAAAGATTTCAAACCTAAATCTCCGCCTAGCTCGACCGCTAGCATTACAAAACCTCCATTCTGATGTTGGGGAAAGAAGTTTTTTTCTGCAAGATTTAATACCCCTGCGTTCAAGGGTGTATAGTCTCATTACCCCTGCCCCTCCGTCATCCTCTGTCTTTCTCTCCCCTCCCCCGGTATAGTAGGAATGAAAGACAACTGATTGACAAATAAATCAATCCGAAAACCTGAAGATTGCTGAAATTCTCTCGTCTGCGGCAAGGATTTACGCACCATTTTTTGCTGATTGCTGGTGAGAAAACGAGTTTTTTTTTGTTGAAAAAGATAAATAGGCTCGTTGTGGCTCGTTGTGGCTCGAAGAGGCTCGAAGAGGCTCGTTTAGATCGTCTGCATGATGGTTCGATGATTACGTCGATAAAAAAACATTTTCGTCAATGTTTTTACGTAGGCAACGATTGAAATCATTAGTTTTACGTATGGAGTAATATGTTTTATACATTTTACAATAATATTATTGTTACATTTGACAATATTTTTGTTTACATTTGATAATTTTTTTTTACATTCGAATTTTTTAAAATTTGACAATATTTTTGTTTACATTTGAACTATTTTTTTTTACATTAAATTTTTTTTAATTTGACAATATTTTTGTTTACATTTGAACTATTTTTTTTACATTAATTTTTTTTACATTGTTTTGTTTATATTTGTGAATCGTTTAGTTAATTTTGTTAACATTTCATATAGGGGTCATCCATAAATGACGTCACGCTTTTTTTGACGATTTTTACCTCCCCCCTCCCCTCCGTCACACGTCGTCACAAAAAGCCAGACCCCCCCCCAAAATGACGTCACACCTCAACCTACAACCCCCCCTCAAAATTGCAGTTGAATTTTTTTAAAACATCGATATTTTTCCAAAATCTTGTCTAAACTATTACAATTTATTAAAATAGTTATCTAAAACGCGAAATAACATCTAAAATTCGTTTTCTAATATTGCTTTTTTATAATGCAAAAATGTGACGTCGCAACATCTGAACCCCCCCCCCCCCTCCCCCTCATCACACATCGTCACAAAATTACGGACCCTTTCTTCCTCCTACGAGTGTGACGTCATTTATGGATGACCCCATATGTAATTCTTGACATAAAATTTTCAATTCTTTGTAAAAAAAAAAAACATTTTTATTTGACCTCGTAACAATAGAAAAGAGGTGTGAAGTTTAAGAGAAATTTAAAACCATTTTCTTTGACCTGTGTCTGTGAAGGTCAAGGCCACACGACGCGTTCAGATAACCAGATGAGCTCTACTTCATCTGCTTTAGTGACCCTTCTTGTACAAAACTGTGATAAAAGATGAACATTAGTTTCACACATTTTCTTATATTTGATTTTTAGTTTTACAATTCTCATACGTTTCTTTCCCAGTTATGATTTGTTTTTCATTAGGCTAGAAATCACAAGATGAATTCAACTAGACAGGGTTAGACAAGAGAAAGTAACAAGCCATCCATTTTTGTATTTCTTTAGAGCGGAGTGATGTGTCTTTTAGCGGCAAAGATGTATTTTATTAATGTAGTTTTCTTCTCTTGCGGTAAAGTAAAACATTTCTCTCATACAGAACAATGTTGAGTGGGAAGACGGGGTAAAAAGTCCATAAATAAACGGATCTTCCCTATTCTTGTCCCTGTGTTTGAACTATGTCGGGAATAATTTACCGGGGGCCCGGTATGATGGGACCGCCTGGAATTGGTGTGGACTTGTGGGAGCCGGGCCATGTCACGCTCTGTTAACCACGAGACACGGGATAGACCCCGGTGGGTCGGGCAAAGCATACGTTGGGTTGGCTTTTCCAGTGGCTTGAAGGGTCATCTTCAATCGTCATCTCAAACCGTCCTATCAAGCCATAGTTGTTACTTTCTCGTATATACGAAGTATAGAGAAAGTCTTGTAATCGTGCAAAAAAAAAATAGAGATTTTTACAAATCTCGACGTTTTACACCTCACTGATACGGAAAAACATAATTTTGCAATCTTGTCCGTATGTCTGTGTGTGTGTCTGTGTGTCTGTGTGTCCGTGTGTAAACACGATAACTTGAGTACCGTTACTGCTAGGTTGATGAAATTTCATATATAAGTATTTTATCAAAATCGTAGATCCGTATCAACTTTTGAGCGATTTCCGATAACCGGAAGTGGTACTTTTTCTACTTTGAATTTTTCAAAAGCCTATAACTTGAGTACTATTTCAGATAGATAAATGAAATTTCACATGTAAGTAAAAGATCTAATTCTCTACCTTCTGTTAAATTTTGAGTAATTTCCGTTGACCGGAAGTAGTAATTTACGCTACTTCCGATTTCTCAAAAAACTAATGTAAATTTTAAAAGTACTAATAATATTGCGCACTATTATGCGCTTTTTTATTTCGCGTTCACTTGGTGTGCAATTAATTTGTCTACGAGATTTTATTCTATTTTTAAAAATTTAAGTATTTAAAATGGATTCTATTTTTAAAACTTTAAGTATTTAAAATGGATTAAAAATCATGTCTATAGCCCGAGTTCCCATCCCCTGTTATTTTATATAAAAATATTCCAGAAAGTTTAGGGGAGATCACTCCCGGTTTATTTTTTTACAAGATTGTTGAAACGTTGACTTAAAGAGCTCTGATAATGTCCTCAAAAATTGTCTGCTCAATAATAAGTAAATAATGTTCATATGGCAGGTGAAGTAGACTTCACGTGTGTCAGTGACCTCGGTATTTGAAGGGATGGTGTGGTCAGCACGATGACCAGCGACCATTATTTTTCCTAACTTCAGCCAGGTACCCATCAGAGCTGAGTGGACTCAGGCAAGTCCTATAGTGAAGCCCTGGATTCGAACACGTGACCTTCGGATTAGCAACCGAACCCTTTAGCATTCGACCATTCCTCTCAATAACAGTTCTCTCAAAGGTCCCCGTGGCAAGGTCTTCTTACCACTATCCATAAGGTCATGTAATTCATAATGTCGTAAATTCAAAATGTCTTCTAACACTATCCATAAGGTCATGTAATTCATAATGTCATAAATACAAATGTCTTCTTACCACTATCCATAAGGTCATGTAATTCATAATGTCATAAATTCAAATGCCTTCTTAACACTATCCATAAAGTCATGTAATTCATAATGTCATAAATTCAAATGCTTTCTTAACACTATCCATAAAGTCATGTAATTCATAATGTCATAAATTCAAATGTCTTCTTACCACTATCCATAAGGTCATGTAATTCATAATGTCATAAATTCAAATGTCTTCTTACCACTATCCATAAGGTCATGTAATTCATAATGTCATAAATTCAAATGTCTTCTTAACACTAGCCATAAGGTCATGTAATTCATAATTTCATAAATTCAAATGTCTTCTTAACACTAGCCATAAGGTCATGTAATTCATAATGTCATAAATTCAAAATGTCCTCGAAAGTTGCTCCCTAATTATTTCTCATAAAGTTTCAAAACAAAAATGTCTTAAACAGCTAAACAAGTGTCACATAACAGGTCATCTTTCAGGTCAACTTATAGGCTATCTTTCTTGTCACCTAAGGCGTCATAAAATGTCTCACTTAAGGAGCATCTGACCTTATGGATTACCTGGTCTTATGGATTATCTGACCTTATGGATTACTTGACGTTATGGATTATCTGACCTTATGGATTACCTGACCTTATGGATTACCTGACCTAATGGATTATCTGACCTTATGGATTATTGACCTTATGGATTATCTGACCTTATGGATTACCTGACCTTATGGATTACCTGACCTCATGGATTATCTGACCTTATGGATTATTTGACCTTATGGATTATCTGACCTTATGGATTACCTGACCTTATGGGATTACCTGACCTTATGGATTATCTGACTTTATGGATTACTTGACGTTATGGATTATCTGACCTTATGGATTACCTGACCTTATGGGATTACCTGACCTTATGGATCCCCTGACCTTATGGATAACATGACCTTATGGATTACCTGACCTTATGGATTACCTGACCTTATGGATTACCTGACCTTATGAATTACCTGACCTTATGGATTACCTGACCTTATGGGATTACCTGACCTTATGGATTACCTCATGGATCAAGTGGCTGACCCATCTAACACGAACCGATACAGTTAAGGACATTGTTCACTTGCCTCGCCTAATTATCAATTCTTTAATTAGCATGTCAGGCATCTAATCATATCCACTCAATAAACAACACATCCGTGGTTTTTAAAATACAATGGCTATAAAAGTTTATTTTAAAATGTATATTTTTCTAGATTGTAAGAAGTGATATAAGCATTAAAAAGTTAGAAACTGTAAGTACGTGTAGAGAAAGCTATGATATTACCCTGATCTTGTCGCTGATGGAATCCATAGTTAAAACATTCAAAGAGTGACCGCGGTACCACTGTGGTGATGACGACGATGGAATGGCTGACCACAAACTAAACGCCAGTTTAGATCTAACTCTCAACCCAGGAAGCCGGCACCACCAAGGGGACAAAGTTGCTGCCCTCAAACTCTTCGTCATCCTCTAGCTCGACCACCGTGATCTTCTCGAATACTCCAGGCACTGACCTCACCGACGCCGAATGCACCGTCCCGTCGTCCACGCAGAACAAAAACAATTCGCCTTTGTAGTAAGCCGCCCCGCGCAGCATCCATTGAAAGTTGTTCCAAAGATTTGCCACGTTGGGAAACTGTATCTCACCGTCGTCGCCTCTTTTGACAGCTATCAAGACCCCGCTCGAAAGGAGAAGAAACAGTTCCTTTTCTTTGTGAAAGACTGTAGAGATCCCTCTGTGGACGACGGGTATTCTACTGGTTGTCATGGACTTTGTGTCCGTGTTGTAAATGTTCACGACCAAGGTATCAAGCTGCATTGTTACCATGTTAAAATCCGAATGAGAAATCAAAAGGATATTGTTTTCAAACACACAAGCCAGATCATACTTGATACTGAGGTCAAACTTGACAATCTCGAACAATTCTGGGTTCAGCACGCGACTCCTTGTCGCACACTGGCAGACGCCGAGAATCTTGCCGTTCATGTTCAAAAGTTTCATCGGCATGTTTTGTTTCCCGCAGACCTCATACAAGGCGGAAATTTTTTTGTTTTCATCCACAGTGAGAATCGCTTTGGGCCGGCACTTGTGTCGGACATGGATACAGTCCCCTTTGTACTTGACGCCCACAAAGACGAGCTTCGAGCCCAGGGTGGCGAGGCGCACCTTGGTTTTGAATTTTGCGTGTATGTTCCCAAGCTCGACGGTGTTGAAGCTCCTGGTCTCAAGGTCGTAGATTTGGAGCTTCGACTTCTCGATGTAGGCCATCACGTTTCTCTTCTCGCTACACTTTCTGTAGGGGGTCATCAGGGAACTTTCGAAAGGGTAGGTCCCGTCCTTGAACTTTAAGGCTTCTCGCACGACCTCGCGCGCAGAAGGGCTGTTGCGGACGTACGGGTGAGCTAGTAGACACTCCAGGAAACTTCGGCTGGCTAGAACCAGTTTAGCGCTGGACAATAATTTGGCGAGGTATTTTCTTCTGTCGCCCTGTTCCTCATCATCGGCTGCGTCGTGAGACTTTATGGTTATGACATCATCAAACTTGGTAGATATGACGTCACCAGACGTGTCATCCATGACGTCATCATTCGCGTTGTTTACGACGTCGACGGGCGTGTTGGCTGTCGCGTCCCCATCGCGAGCGTCAGCTCTAGAGTCGGCAGACTGGCAATCAGCTGTGACGCCACAAGTCTGGACGCCAAGGGGCTGGAGCTCCCCCTCTGCCAATCCGTCCTCCGCGCCCTGCTCCATTTCTACAGGTGGCATTATGGTACCTGGTTTAATACCTCCGCGCGACACCCAGCTCAGAATCCCCTCCAGAACTACATCCTCCGTCTCGACAACCAGCTCATCGTCCTCGACAAAAGACAACACCAAAGGAAACGGACAATTCAGAAATTCATCCGTCTCTAAAACACTCCCGAAATTTCGCTTCATGAAATTTATCAAGCCATTTTTCACGTTTTCTGAATTCAAATCAATGGCGGCTTGGTTGAAATGGGACAAATTTTCAAGCGACAAATTATCAATGACGTACTGCTCGCATACCTGTAAATAAGTTTCTATATCTAGACGGTTCGCCGCCTCCCAAACCTCGTCGATGTTTTCGGGCGTCAAACCGGGAACTTGGTGGTGGATGAAGTTTAAAACTGTAGCGAAGATGTCACTGCGCATGCCCGTCAGAACCACGCGGCCTTGCAGCGTTTCCTTCATGTTGCTCCTGAACATGGCGTCAAAGTACTTGGAGGCTGAGCTAAGGCGTTCTCGGTCGCTTCTGAAATGGCTGCCGCAAACCACGATAGTAAAGTCACGTGTCACCAGGTCGAGAGTCAGCTTCTTCCTCATGCAGGACTGGGGGCCACGGCTATAAGGTCGTCCAGACATCTTGGAGGCTGATTTGCCTAGAGGAAAGGTTATAATTTCATCTCGTTGTTTATCGAATAGTTCAGTCTTATGTTAAGATTGTTGTTAGGTATAGGGACAGAGGGTTCTTAAACTTTTTTTTAAATTTCGGGGAGGGGTGGGGGTTGAAGTATACATTTTCTTTAAATATCAAATATATTTAATAAAATGACTGGAGGGGGTGTAGATAGTTGTCTGAAAGAAACACTAGTTTGATGATAAAATAAATATCAGAATGGTAAAAGGAGGAGGGTGTCTGACAGCATGACTGTAAGAGTGTAGTGTTTGCAGGTAGATATGGTGACGTAGCCTGCTGGAGAAGGCTGAAAGGATTTGGAAGACATTGAGAATCCTGTAAAGTGTGGGGAATGGAAAGCTTTGATAGATGCCCTATATTTTGCAATGAACGAAAAGTAATATTCACTGGCGGCAGTGTGTAGTAACGTTACTTTCAGTGTTAGGGTTAGTGGTTAAGTTTAGTTAGGGTTAGTGTAAATTGTAAATGTATAGGAACAAATAATCTTGCTCACTTGTGATTTTTATAACAAAGAAGATCCAAGATTTCCTATTTCCGCGCCAAATGAAGTATGTTGACAAACTTCAGTAGCTAGGTAGCCATTGTAAGATCCACATCCGTTCATTAGCCAGAATTTGCGCATCATCGTTTTGAAGGTGCGTTTTTGTTTTTAAAGATCTTTTTATTCTCTTGTAGGTTAGCTCCCTTCTCTGTTATGTTATTCTGCTGTTAATTCACCTCTCTAGTATGTTATTGTGATGTTACCTCGCCTCTCTAGTATGTCATTGCGATATTACCTCGCCTCTCTAGTATGTTATTGTGCTGTTATCTCGCCTCTTTAGTATGTCACTGTGCTGTTAACTCACCTCTCTAGTATGTTATTGTGCTGTCACCTCGCCTCTCTAGTATGTTATTGTGCTGTTACCTCGCCTCTCTAGTATGTTATTGTGATGTTACCTTGCCTCTCTAGTATGTTATGACGCTGTTATCTCACCTCTCTAGTATGTTATTGTGATGTAACCTCGCCTCTCTAGTATGTTATTGTGATGTAACCTCGCCTCTCTAGTATGTTATTGTGATGTTACCTCGCCTCTCTAGTATGTTATTGTGATGTTACCTCACCTCCCTAGAATGTTATTGTGATGTTACCTCTCCTCTCTAGCTAGTGTTAAGCTCTACCCTCTCCTTGTTCTAGAACACAGTACCTGAAATATTTATCTTAAGCCTCTATGTGGCTTGTCTGAAAATGGTTTCAGATCCTGATCACATCAGTCAAGCTAAAAAGCACGTTGGACGTATATAAGGGATCATAAAAATCCCTTATAAGATTTGTTCCAAGATGTATTTTCTATTTGAATTTAATTATTTTTTTCGTCTAGGAGGAGGGGGAGCACTTCCCTTACCCCACCCCCCCCCCCCCACCCCCCGGATTAACGCCCGCAAGAAACTCTGTTTGCAGCATCACACAGTGAGTTTTATTTGAGTGTTGACTTCCCTGTATAAACTCAACGCCCGGCACTATAAAGACGTGTTTCCAAATGTCCCGGAAACAGTTTTAAAATGAAACCAGAAGCACCCGTTTCGGTAAACAGATAGAGAAGTGCGTGCTTTGAATAAATCAAAAAGTTTAACCGTATTTTCAGAGGGAGGGAAGAAATAACGAACTAAACATTGGTAAACTTGTTTAAGGTATAGATGAGATGCGTTCTAAAAATAAAACAGATTTCTTTAAAAGTGTGTATTTTATCTATCTCACAAAACAAATACGTGATGACCTGGGTACAACCGAAATAGAAGCCAAGATTTCTATTAGCAAAAATAATGTTGTTAATTAAGGAAAAGGCTGGGTAACTGAAATTAGTGGAGCATTTTCCTCCCCGAGGCGAGGGCTAATTTATTCATTGGATTGGAATATACCCTCTCTCTCTCCATTTCATTTTCCTCTTGTGTATGTGTATATGTGTGTGTTGTGTGTGTGGTGGGAAGATCAGCTAAATTTTAGTGCTCGTAATTATATATATATATATATATATATATATATATATATATATATATATATATATATATATATATATATATATATATATATATATATATATATATACTAGCCGTCCCGGCCAGGCCCTGCTCTGGCTTCTGTGAAAAACCTTTCTGTTAAAGACCATTACCTGTGTGTTTAGTAATCATCATAAACCCGGCATTGCCCACCCAAACTACAACCAACCAAAACAACAAAACGCAAACATAACGCTAACACAATTACAAATACAAACGAAAACAAAAACCTAACAACAAACCCAACCACAACCACAAACACCAATACAAACACAAAGAAAAAACAAACAAAAAAGCAAACGAAAACAAAAACCTAACAACAAACCCAACCACAAACACCAATACCAACAAAAAAAAACAACGAAAAAGCAAACGAAAACAAACCAAATCCAAACGCAAAATCAACCAAAAACACAAATACAAACCCAAACAAAAAAACACAAACAAAAACGAAAAAAGAAAGAACAAAAACGAACCAAATCAAAACGCAACCACTAACGCAAACCCACCTAAACACAAAGAAAACACTAACGCGAACATAAACGCCCGGGGCGGAATCACCTGTTTTAGCTTAATGAACGACTATAGTACCCCAACTTATTCATAGTCTTTTGCACTCACTTAAACGAACGCGCCTGTTTCAATTTGATGAACAATTTTAATACTCCAAGCTTATCCGTAAAATACCTAAAACATTTGCACTTGATCAATCCCCGCTAATTATGTAATTATTTTTTTTTCCCAACACCAAAACAAAGTAATTAAAAAGTAAATTATTTTCGACTAATGCAATGGTTTTATAAAGGGAAGTAATTTTGTTTTCCTAATTTATCAAAGGGAAGTAAGTGCTATAGGACTAAATAAAGACATAATTAGAATTTTTGTAAAAGATGATATTTTTTTAAAACTTGTGTTTAATGAACATGCCGACAATTATTACTATAATTTGAAAAATGAAAATGATTTCCCAACACTTTCAATAGTAAATTTTTAGCTTATAAATTTAGACAAATGCGCACGATAATTTTCTAACACTTAAATTCATACAATTCCAACGACAAACATATGCATTACATACAGAACTGAGCTTTATATATATATATATATATATATATATATATATATATATATATATATATATATATATATATATATATGTGTGTGTGTGTGTGTTAGTGTGCATATGTGTGTGCATATGTGTGTGCATATGTGTGTGCATACGTGTGTGTGTATGTGCTCAATTTAGAACTTTCTGTCAGTGGTCAGTAGATTAATTTAATTGTTTCGCATTATTGTAAATATAGTTAGGCATTCAATAATAACGGAAAAGACTAACGAATAGCATGAGCTTTTCATCGCATGATGTTCATCTCAGTGTTTGTGTTTCTGTAAAATCTTTAATATAACGCACTGATGTTGTTCAAGGGAGGCTATACACCTCTAAACACACTTTTCTACATTGCTTAAAATTTTCCCGACCTTTATGAACCCAAAATCCTATCCCATAATTCCCATAACGAATTTCAGAATATCTTAATTTCTCGTTAACTAGGTTTTACATCCATATTTCTTTTTTCGAATTAAATTTCTGTTTATTTTGCAATTTCTGAACGATAAACTCCCTTGAGTTGGGTAACTGGTATTAATGATAGCGAAATGATTTATGTCAAGCGAGGCTGCGATTTGAAAGAACGGAAGAAAATGTTTAGCTGCCGATTCATTTTTAGCTAATTATAGCTGATGTTTTTTTTCATTCCAAACGTTGTATTATTTTAAGTAATTCGGCATGATATTGTTTTTCTAGCTTGACAGTAATAATTTACTAAAACTATTCTAAGAAATTCGGCATGCTGTTATGTTATCCTTTCTTCGCTACAATATTTTTCCTAAATAAATTTTTTGAATTTGACATGAAGTTGTTTTTGTAATGCGGTTAAAATATCAAAATTAATGCAAAATTTTAACTAATTGTGTCCGTCGGGTTGATTTAGTTGTTGAGGGCTAATTAGGTTATTCTAATTACAGCGATTTTTTTCGCTCGTGACCCGAAACCCGATTACGCCGCTAATTAACACGACAGAGGAGATGATTAATTTTCATCATGTTGAAAAGTGCTCTGGCATCTTGACGCGAATGCTGAGGTTTTCAGTCTCAATCTCTGGTGGTGAGATAAACAGATGAACTCTACTTCATCGAAATCGGGAAATTCTCAAAACTCGACGTTTTACACATCTCTGAGTAGGAAAAACATATTTTTGCGATTTCGTACGTATGTCTGTAGGTATGTTTGTCTGCGTGGACGTGTGTATATGTGTGTTTGTGTATATCTGTGAACACGATTAATCGAATATCGTTACAGTTAGGTTGATAAAATTTCATTTGTAAGTATTATATCAAATTTGTAATTCTGTATAAACTTTTCAGCGAGTTCCGGTATACCGGAAATGGAACTTATTCCACTTTTACTTTTTCAAAAGCTTATAACTTGAGTACTGCCGTCTCTCAAATTTTGTGTAATTTCCGTTAATCGGAAATAGTGCTTTAAACTATTTCCGATTTCTCAAAAAAAAAAAAAAAAAAAAAAAAAAAAAAAAAAAAAAAAAAACAACCGGATATAAATTTATAAAGTACTTATATTCCGCACTATCATACACACAATGCTTGCTGTTTACTTGGTGCGCAACTTTTTTTTCTTCTAGATTCTATTATATTTTTAAAATTTTAAGTAATTAAAAATTGATAAAAAATCATGTCTATATCCCGAGTTGCCATCCCCCGTAGTGTTGTATAAGAATATAAGAGAAAGTTTAGGAGAGATCACTCTCGCTTTATTTAAATTAATCAAACTGCGAAAGAACAATAAGAATGGGGAAGGGGGTGGGATAGTGGCGTATTGATATATATATATATATATATATTTTAAATTTAATCAAACTGGATTATTAGAAAAAACAAATTTCTTCCAATTCAAAACATATCGGGCAAGTTTTTGGTGTAGTTTGCACCTTACGATACAACGTTCCCTCTCATCCAAGAGTAGTTTGTTAAATTTTTTTTCCTCAAGATTTCCGAACCTGATTTTCTCTTCTCCTCGCCACAGAACAAGCGGAAGTGACGTGGGCATTATTCAAATGTTCAACCCTGTGACGACTTGAGGTTGGAACTGGATTAACTTCAAACATTGAGTCTGTGACTTAAAGTGCCTCAACCGCTCCTCTCACTAATGGTGTTAGCCAAACTTTTGTCCCCCTGATAAAAATGCAGATTTGGTTACACAATTTACAGATTTAAGGGACCTTACGTTGTCAAATTGTTAGGAAGATCTCTGTACAGAGTTATGGGAAGTTACCTCATGTACACTTGTTAGAGGAAATCTAAATTTAGACAAAAGGGAAGTTACCATTGTGTACACTTGTTATGAAGATCTCAGTACAGAATTAAGAGATGTTAAGTAGTGTACACTTATAGTGAAGCCTCTAATTAGAGAGTTAAGGGACGTTACCATCGCGTACCCTTTGTCAAGAAAATCTACTCAATACAAAGTTAAGGAATCTCATGTCAATTTAACTTGTTAAAAAGATACTCTTAGTACAGAATTAAGGGACTTGACTTTGTGAACATTTTTGTTCAAAAATCTTCTCGATACAGAGTTAAGGGACGTTAAGTCATGTACACGTTGTAAAGTACTCATTATAGATTTAAAGGACGTTGCTTTGTGTACAATTTTTGTACAGATCCCGGTACAGTGGTAAGGGACGCGACTTTGTGAACACTTGTGTAAAAAGATCTTCTCCGTACAGAGTTAAGGAACGTTACGTCGTGAACCCTTGTTAAAGAAGCTCTTCTCAGACATGAAATTTAGCTTAATAAAACGCGAGTAGCGGGCCCTGAATTGATATTGTGTCTGCCCCTAGCTGTGTGCATTCATTGGTTGGCTTCGTGTCTCGTCTGAGAGCACTCAATGCTGGCTATCGTCTGCTGCCCCTAACAGCCGTCACTAACCCGGCTCTACGATTGTAAACATTCGGGGTGAACCACAGCTCAGCTGACAGGTGGAGATAAGGGTGGTAGCTAAGCTGCATGATGTTTTCTATAGTCTCCATGAATAGAATTACATATTTAGATTATCCCAAGGTCACACATATTTATAATTTTTTGATATGGTTTAGCTTTTGGGCACTTAATGACGAAATGGCTATAGATTTTTAAAAATATATTGATTTTTTAAAAAACGTCACATAAATGGGACGCTAGCAACAAACGGGCCCTTGTAAATTTATTGCAAAAATTTAATTATCACGAAATATGGCTAATCACGCGAAAATTAAGCTGTATACTGAGTTTGTATTGTTAGACTAGTGATTACATTGTTTACGACAGCTAAAAATAACAATAATGTTCAATTGGGTTAGCCATACCATGGACTAAAATGCAGAAATTATGTTCAAACGTCTAGTTTTCTTTCAATCTAGTATCCATCAAAGTGAATAACTCTGGGAAATAAGTAAAGCTATGACTGATACATCTAGCTACACACACATGATCAAAAATATTGTTATTATTCATCGAAAAAATGTAATATAAATAAACATAAATAATTGATTTTTTTGGTCAAAGTGTGTTTACTAAGTCAAATTTTTAGGAAGGGGGTGGGGGGTGGGATGGGTGGACACTGATTAAAGTATGTTTTCTATCTAAATTGCATTTTCTTTTGGGAGAAGAGCCACCCCCCCCCCCCCACCTCGAAGTGATGCCTGGAAGAAACTTTACCCTCTGTGAATTTGCAAAAGACGATCCGATCCACTCCTAGATGTCATCCAGCCATCTTCTCTTTTGGTACCCTCGTTATCTCCCTGTTGTGAATGGACCTAAGTGTATGGAATGAGTTTGAGAGTATGTGTGTAGTTGAATAGAGTTAATATAGTTGTGGATGGTTTGAGAGTATGTGTGTAGTTGAATAGAGTTAATATAGTTGTGGATGGTTTGAGAGTATGTGTGTAGCGGTATTAATAAAATATTATGAATGCATGAATAAATAAGGATGTGACGTAAGAATGTTTTCGTTGTTATGAAGATAGTTGGAAGTCAGTCTGCGTCTTGTCGTCGTCATGTGAGGTTGTGTAACATATGGTGGAAGCAGCGGTTTGCTGAACCTATCTGTCGTAGTACGTTCCCATCTACACTTGCCGTAATGTCATCTCATCTGTGGCCAGCAGTATGCCTTCATCTAGATTCACCCGTTATCTACAGCAGTACGTTGTAATCATCAGTATCAACGGTTGTTTAATTTGATCGGGACTCAGTTGTGTACCAGACTCTGACCTTGGACCGTGATGAATGGACTTTTCGACGCGTGATGTGGCCTGCTCGAGTCGTCGTCGTTTGCCAGAGACGGACTTCTGGTTGACCGGCGCGATATCCAGCGACTGTATCGGGTCTCTCATCGCCCATTGATTCCCGTCAAGGTTAGAACTACAGATGTGGCCGTTTTCATCTTTGGTTCGTGCTGAGCAGTAGTCCAAAGGCCGGCATTTATTTGATGTCCACAGTTGTTTATTATGACGTCATCGCCACTCGTCCCCGACCCTCTACAATGACCGTGCTGTTTTCGTCGTGATGAATCTATCGTTTGTGCAGATTTTCTTCATGACCATTGAAGAATGCTTCATTTTCGGGTTCCACCTACATCGCCAACTGTTCGTCGGAAGGGTTTACTTTATCATCTTCGTATAACCCACATCGTCGTGATCGGCTGAATTGTTTGGCCTACATGTTTTGATGACGTCCCTGACCTTCATCATGTCAAATTTCTTTGTGGTTGACCTTATCGACAGTGCAGACGAGAATTTTCTTCGTTTGTTCAACCCAGTATTGGTCGAGATGAATTCCCGAACTACAAGAACTATATTATCTACATGGATTCTCGAGGTACAAGTCGACGTCAATCTGCGTCACCAATCCAGTGTGTGTGACTGTCCTGGACTATACCGGCATGTGTACTACAAGTCATCGCCTGAATCTGATGTGGCCTATGGAGTGTGGGATCTGGAGTTGTTATGAAGACCTGACGTCTGGGATTGTTTAAGTTGAGTACACCTCTTCCATTTTTTTAGATACTAAGATCTAATATAATTTTTGTGTGTGTTCATTTTAGTAATATCTATTTAGGTCCTACTGGATATAATTTTTTTCCAACATCATTAATCTAGATCTAGAATCCAGTTACCAGTGTCATAGTTCACACTAATTGTGTAACATTTCATTTGCCCTGTAATTTAGAATCTGGTTTTATTTAATATTTGGAAGCAAATCATGTAATAATTAGGACAACTAGACACTATCTACCATCTATATAAAAGTCGGTCTAGATCTGGTGAATTCTAGTGTAAGATAATAACAACCAGTTACTGGTTCACTAATGATTAGTTTCAACAATACCTGTTAATTAATATTGGTAGATCTATATGGTTTTACTCTCTCCAAATACCATCATGGAGATAGAGTACTGTATTTTGCTGTTATGTATATAATTTTGGTGGTAGTTATACTGTTTACTATAAGTTAAATTTAAATGTATAATTAACTTTTTTTTCATGTTAATTACAATTAACCATTCTCATTTAGGGAAGCGCCTTAGAGAGGGCGTTATTGAAATATATAGCGTTAGGTTCCCTTTTTGTGGATGGTCTTAATATGTATTAACTATATGGAATTTGTTACTTTGTTAGTGTTAGGGTTAGGGACTCTTTGGTGTAGTAGATATGATATCAATTGAGGATATATTTTCTGATTTGGTTGTTGGACCCAGTATTTTTCCTGTTTCCCGTGTAGAGTAGTTGATTTTATTGTCGTGGTCACCCATTCATGCTGGATGCTGTCTGGTTGATACGTAACTTAGTTTAGTTATATGATGGATAGTGATTATGGTTATTTGGATCTCGATGGTTTGCCGAGATATTTTGTTTGTCCCAGGGTCATGGAAAATTGTCCTCCATTAGATATTATATTTCTATACTAGAGATATAGCAATATCGTGGTATTTTAGGTACAATGTGCTAAATTATTATATCCTAAGAGGTTTGATTTTCTTGGTTGGATAATGAACCCATTAGCTTAGTGTTGTTGTTTTTTTTTTTTTTGGAGATAATTGATCTTCGCTAGATAATGATTTTGTTTGGCGAGACTGAGGATGCAGTCCGCGTTATTTTTTGGTATCTCGAGGTTGTGCCGAGTACCTGGTTGTTGTGTTTGGGGGTTCACGGGAAATACTCCTCTATATGATATTGTATTGGCTTATTGGAAGTGTTGATGGTTCTAATTTAGTTCATTGGTGTACTCCATTGTATGGATTGACTATAATATCTTTAGGTGGTAATTGGTTTAAATATGGAGTGCTGGTATTTGCTTGAACCGTTGATTTCCTGATTGTTGGAAAGTAGTTTTTATGGTGCTTAGGAATCTATTGAGTTATATGATGCATAGCCAAATCGGATTGATTTTAATTAATAGTTGTGATTTAATTTTTTCACATTTTAGAAGCTATGTGACTTTGCTATTTGGTAGTAATATTATATTTTAAGGACAGGAAGAGGTGCTCAACAATGTTAATTTTAAATTAGAAGCTATTGTATAGTTTGGGTACATGTTGGTCCTGGATTATTTTTCTTATAGCTTGTGTTGATGTCCAGAGACAAGAAACCAGATGCAAAAGATGATGTGATGATGTGTGGAGAAGGTGTTGGTTGGGACCAAGAGATTTGTGTGTTCAAGGTGTTGGTTGGGACCAAATGATGTATGTGTTCAGGCTGACTGACACGTTGAAGAACCATGGACCACAGAACATTGTCTTTGTTGCATATTGCATGTATATATTTGTTTAGGATATTGTATGGATGCATGTCTTATGAAGTTGAAGCTGAAAATAGTTTGATAGTTCTGGTATGTATTTTCAGCTGAAGAAAGGAGAGGGGTATGTTGTGAATGGACCTAAGTGTATGGAATTAGTTTGAGAGTATGTGTGTAGTTGAATAGAGTTAATATAGTTGTGGATGGTTTGAGAGTATGTGTGTAGTTGAATAGAGTTAATATAGTTGTGGATGGTTTGAGAGTATGTGTGTAGCGGTATTAAGAAAAGATTATGAATGCGTGAATAAATAAGGATGTGACGTAGGAGAGAATGTTTTTCGTTGTTAGGAAGATAGTTGAGAGTCAGTCTGCGTCTTGTCGTCGTCATGTGAGGTTGTGTTAGGAAGTCTTCGTCCTGTGTCTGCTGTTGATGTAGCTGTTTATTATATGTAATAAAATATAGAAACATCGTGGCGTCGTTCAGTGTTCTCCTTTTGGATCGTCGTCATCTATTGTTCGTCACGTTCAGCGTCGACCCGTACCGTACTCACTTCGCAACACTCCCCCCCCCCCCTTACAGACGTATATTTTGACATCAGACATCTCATTTCTAGGGCCTGCATCTATCTCTGAAGGACTGTATTGGGTGTTCATGGGTCTCGTCCGCGTATGCACCTCACTATTCGAACAGCTCCAAATCTAGCACCAGCAATATCCTTAAAACGTCTCGTAAAATTTAACAAAGTCAAACTGTTATGGGAAACTTTTGGAGGGGAATATTATTGGGGCATGACAACAGTACACAGCTAATTCACATTTCTGCTATGTGTAGTTTGAGCTCTCTTATATGAAGAGAGTTGAACAATCCTTCCATCTGTTGTTAATTAACCCCCATGACTAAATCGTTTCAACTAAATCGTGACCATTGTTATTATGCTGGTTTATTATAATTTTCATATTACGTGCTAGTAAATTTACAGCTATACAAAATTAGTTTATATTCAATTGTATTAAATACTTTAATTAGTGTAATTCTGAAAACTTAAAAATAAAATGTAATTTAAAAAAAAAAATGTTTTCTAATTTTTTATAAAAGAATATATAAGTAAATATATGTCAAGGTCATAATTAAATATCTATAAATACTACTTAACACCCCAAAGTCAACAGTTAACAAAGTCAACATTTGTTTTACCATAAATAACCATTTAACATAAAATGTGCATCTGTGTTTCTCGCTAGTGTCCAATAAATGTGACGAATGTGTAACAATCTGCATGAGGCCATTTGTTGGTAGCGTCCCATAAGTGAGATGCTTGTAGTACACTTGATATAACGAAGTAATAAAAAAAATATTGTTACTCTTAAACTTTTATCAGACAGAAAGACGGTACTGCTACAAGTTTTAAATGTATTTTGCACTTAAAATGTTAATATTTTATAAGATATGCATTTTTCCCCTGCGCATGTTTTCTTTTTTCAGCCATTTTGACAAGTCCTGCAAAGCCTGCGCTACAACATTTTTCTAAATTAAAATTTTTCACAAAACACACACAAATTCAATAGTCTAACCATTTTAAAATACAATGAATCATAATTTGAGTTTTAACTAGTTTTTATCAAATTTTAGCAATTATTTTACAAGCTTCACATAAGTGGGACGCTAGCAGAATATGGTTTAATCATTCTATGCATAGCTTTTTTTTAAAAATTCAAATAGCGCTAAAAATAGCCATGTAGAACCCTGAAATGCAAAAAACAAGCTTTCTATTACGTCGGTGCGCACAGTTCATGTAAAAGCGCAAAACAATATGAAAAGTTTTTTGGTTATCTTCGTGATAGCTAGAAACTGCTATTTTAAATGTTTGAATTAAAAAAAATTTAAATGTTTGAATTCGTTATTTTTTTTTTTTACAGAATAGGTGTTGACTTTTTCTAAGTCAATTTAGATTTCTACGAGAAGCATTCTATTGTATTCCGTGAAAATCGATTTCATATTCTGTGTGTGCTGTGGATACCCGATTATTATTGTGAAAGTGACGGGAAAAAAATGTGTTTTCGTCAAGATGCACCTAAGTCTAGATATTGTACATCTATATTTAGACTATTCCGTGATAAAGTAAGACAAGAGTTTGTTATATTTTCCACTTGTGCTTGACGGTGAGGGGTAAGTCCACAACTTTTTATGTTAGTATTTCAAAGAATTCTAAATTTTAGTTTCTGCTAGACGATTTTTATTTTTATGTCGATATTTCAAATGTATATCGATTCTAGATCTAAATCTATGTCCACATTTCAATTTTTATGTCAATATTTCAAATGTAGATCTATATTAATTTAAGTCTACACTTCGTTTTTTTGTTACTATTATTTAAAATGTATAGAAATTTAAAGTCTACCATTCAAACTTTATGGTAATATTATTTCAAAAATCTAAGTGTATTTAAATCTAATCTATATTTCAATTTCTGCTGGCGGTAAAGGCCATCTAAATTTATATGTTCATTTGATTTCAAATATACTGTATTGACAAAATTAATCAAAAGATTAAGGCTTACTAGACTAACAAATAATAATCTAAGTCCCGGTTTTGTGTTTACTTCGGATGTTATATCTTTGGCTTGGCTACTGCTGGTCATATTCACATATGGTTTTATTATGTGATTGTTTTTAAAATTATGTAGTATTGGTCAGGTTTGGATAATAGTGGCCGGGTTGGCTAGTGCTAGTTAACTGATGGCATTGTACTTTTATAACTGTTAGCTTCGTCTAGTTTGCTATTAGTCTTGAGACTAGCTATAACTAATGTGTCTTTAATCAGGGCTCGACTACAGTTAGTTACTTAAGGACAGCTTAAACCCCCTAATTGAATTTTAGTAATTAGACTTACTTTACCTAGTTTAAATAATGTAGGGTGATGATGAAATCAAAAGAAAAGCTAATTTTTGCTCCCAAGTATTGTATACATTCATTTAAAAAAAATAATTCTTGAAATTTGATTAAAAACAGACTTGTTCTTGTACAGAGTATAACAAAAACTAACTAAGATATTCAAATACAACTTAGCACCAACATTATTTATTCCCTTAAAAATATAATGAACTAAAAAAAACTAAGTTGGCATATCAAATTTTTTTTTTTTTACATTTTTAGTCACCGGGCTGAAAATTAACAAGCATTAAGTCAAGTGTGCGCAGAATTTAGAACAAGTAATTTGAAAATTGTCGGAGATATGATGTACACAAGAATTATTTTTCAATGTCGTTTTCTCCTAAATTAATGAAAAAAAAAATTTTATGGAATTTTACAATATTTATAAGCAAAAAGTGTTTTCTTGTGAGATTTTCAACACCCTACTTGATTTAAAATAAGTAAAGTGAGGCTAATTTCAAAAAGTCAAATTAAGGGGCTTAAGCTGTCCGTCGTTTGGTTTTCACTTTTTCTGCTCAGGTTGGCCTTAACTTGGTTAGGCTCTTGCTTTTAACCCGGCTACAGTTAGTTACTTAAGTCGTTTGGTTTTCACTTTTTCTGCTCAGGTTGGCCTTAACTTGGTTAGGCTCTTGCTTTTAACCCGGCTACAGTTAGTTACTTAAGTCGTTTGGTTTTCACTTTTTCTAAGATTGGCTTTAACTTGGTTAGGCTCTTGCTTTTAACCCGGCTACAGTTAGTTACTTAAGTCGTTTGGTTTTCACTTTTTCTGCTAAGATTGGCTTTAACTTGGTTAGGCTCTTGCTTTTAACCCGGCTACAGTAAGTTACTTAAGTCGTTTGGTTTTCACTTTTTCTGCTTTAACTTGGTTAGGCTCTTGCTTTTAACCCGGCTACAGTTAGTTACTTAAGTCGTTTGGTTTTCACTTTTTCTGCTCAAATTGGCTTTAACTTGGTTAGGCTCTTGCTTTTAACCCGGCTACAGTTAGTTACTTAAGTCGTTTATTTTCACTTTTTCTGTTCAGATAGGCTTTAACTTGGTTAGGCTCTTGCTTTTAACCCGGCTACAGTTAGTTACTTAAGTCGTTTGGTTTTCACTTTTTCTGTTCAGATAGGCTTTAACTTGGTTAGGCTCTTGCTTTTAACCCGGCTACAGTTAGTTACTTAAGTCGTTTGGTTTTCACTTTTTCTGCTGAGATTGGCTTAAACTTGGTTAGGCTCTTGCTTTTAACCCGGCTACAGTTAGTTACTTAAGTCGTTTGGTTTTCACTTTTTCTGCTCAACTTGGCTTTAACCTGGTTATGCTCTTGCTTTTAACCCGGCTACAGTTAGTTACTTAAGTCGTTTGGTTTTCACTTTTTCTGCTCAATTTGGCTTTAACTTGGCTATGCTCTTGCTTTTAACCCGGCTACAGTTAGCTACTTAAGTCGTTTGGTTTTCACTTTTTCTGCTCAGAGTGGCTTTAACTTGGTTAGGCTCATGCTTTTAACCTGGCTTCAGTTAGTTACCTGAATCGTTTGGTTTTCACTTTTTCTGCTAAGATTGGCTTTAAAGGCTCTTGCTTTTAACCTGGCTACAGTTAGTTACTTAAGTCGTTTGGTTTTCACTTTTTCTGCTTTAACGTGGTTAGGCTCTTGCTTTTAACCCGGCTACAGTTAGTTACTTAAGTCGTTTGGTTTTCACTTTTTCTGCTTAGATTGGCTTTAAAGGCTCTTGCTTTTAACCCGGGTACTACTGTAGATAGTTCTGGAGGTAAACGAGACTGAATTAAAAGGGTTTCTCCAACTGTGAGTGCTATAAAGTTAAGGCCTTATTTCATGAAGGTTGTCTAGAGACTGATTCGGTTTTCCAAGTTTTGTTTACTCAACGCACAAAATCCGTCCTTAGAGGCGAACACTGTCTGTGTACTTGTGATCTTTGTCTTGCTCGGTTAAACATTATCCTGAACAAGATTTGACTGTTGATGGTCCCAGCTCGGTTAAACATTATACTGAACAAGATTAGACCTTTGCTGGGCCCAGTTAGCACTGGAAAAATTTCCCAGATTTGCTTCTTCTCGCTGGCAGTCTGTCTCTGTTGAGTGTTGTTTTGATTATTCAACAGTTGTTGTTGACCACGGGTTTACAGTTGTTGTTGACCACGGGTTTATAGAAAGTTTACACAAAGCACTAAACAAGTCAGTTTAGCACAAATGTTAGCCGGTTGTTGCATTAGTCATGCACAGTTGAAAGTTGGATCCAGCATGGCTCGACTATAAATGGTCTCAGTTGGGCTCCACTATAAATGTTCTCATTCGGGCTAGACTATAAATGGTCTCAGTTGGATTCGATTATAAATGATGTCATTTTGGCTCAACTATAAATAGTCTCATTTGGGCTCGACTATAAATGGTCTCATTTGAGAGAAAACTTTACAAAATACACATTACATCTTTATGATTTTCAATAATTGTCCTGGTATCTGATTGTGGCTTTTCTCTTGGTCGGCTCAAAGTTTGAATAGGCTGTTGGTGGTCGCAATTTTAATTGGTGGCGATTTCATTAAAGTTTTTAAGCCCGGGTTTTTTTCCTGGTCGTCACCATATGTACACTGCTTTCCTTACTCACTGTACTAGAACAGTTATCGTAAGCCCATATTCTATCTACGTATAAACTTCTCGGCTGAAAGTGGCAAAAACGATATGATCGTTGACTTTGTAATACTCGACTGAAAGTGGTATTGTGCATGACTTTACTGTCGTTGGTTCAAAATTTTAACTCTGTTAGGCATTCTTCATGTACTAAAAACCCATATTTAAAAATGAAAGACGGTTTACTTAGAGCCTTAGTCTTGCTCGGCCGAAAGTTGTCTTGATCTTGAATAGACTGTTGGTCGTTTCAAAGGTTTAATACCGTGACTGTACTAAACGCACTCAAAAGCGTCCTTTTGAGGGCGAAAAGTTTATGCTTGTTGACTAAGTCTTGCTCGGTTAAAAGATAACTTGAGCGTGATTTAGCTGTCGCTGGTTCCAGAGTTTTACCCTGTTGGGCATATTTAGGTACTATAAACCCATAAGAGTGTTTCCGTTCGTTCGTTCGTTCGTGCGTGTTCGTCCGATCATTCGTCCGTCGGTCCGTTCGTCAGTCCGTTCGTCCGTCCGTTCGTCCTTCCGGTCGTCCGTCCGTACGTCCGTCCGTTCGTCCGTCCGTCTGTTGTCTGTCTGTCTTTCTGTCTGTCTCTCTGTCTGTCTCTCTGTCTGTCTCTCTGTCTGTCTCTCTGTCTGTCTCTCTGTCTGTCTCTCTGTCTGTCTCTCTGTCTGTCTCTCTGTCTGTCTCTCCGTCTGTTTCTCCGTCTGTCTTTCCGTCTGTCTCTCTGTCTGTCTCTCTGTCTGCCTCTCTGTCTGTCTCTCTGTCTGTCTCTCTGTCTGTCTTTCTGTCTGTCTCTCTGTCTGTCTTTCTGTCTGT
>NW_026732972.1:0-55000 GCF_028476545.2 Physella acuta | reverse complement strand
AGACAGAAAGACAGGCAGACGAACAGACGGACAGACAGACGGACAGACAGACGAATGGAAGAACCATTCGACAAAGTCATGGATTGCGTCGCCCTTTGCCAAAGACACAGGCGGGGAACGAGTACTTACTCACCATCATGTGCTCGAACACCCGTTTTCCCGAAGCGCTCCCTCTGAGGAACATACAGGCAAAGACATTACTAGAGTGTTTACTACATTCGGTCTACCTAGAATCATTCAAACCGTCCAAAGGAAGTAACTTTACCAGCCATCACTTCCAGGAAGTGTTAGCAAAGCTAGGCATCACCCATGTCACAAGCTCAGCTTATCACCCACAATCTCAAGGTGCTCTTGAAAGATTTCACCAAACCCTGAAGACTATGCTGAGAACTTTCGTTAGGAGTAACGCCCAGTGGGATTTAAACTGTTACATGGGTTATCTTCGCCGCTAGAGACTGTGTCCAAGAATCTCTAGGGTACTCACCCTTTCAGCTTGTGGTCGGTCATTCTGTCCGTGGTCCTCTGAAACTGATCCAAGAGTGTTGTACAGGAGCCCGAACCTATCCAGTGGAGAACGTTGACGATTTTCACGTCCGTTTAAAAACAGTGTGTCAATTAGCTCATAAGAACTTAAGAAATGCCTAAGAGGTAATGAAGGAACGCTACGATAATATCACTCAGAATCGAACATTCAATCCAGGCGAGATAGTCCTTGTTCTCGTGCCTACCATTAACAATGCATTATCTTTACTGTGAACCCTTTACAGTTCATGCAAGATTGAATGATTTGAACTACGTCATCAACACTCCAGACAGGAGGAAGAAACAACAGATTTACCATGTTAACTCATTAAAAAGTAGTATGATCGTAATACAGATAAAGTTATTCTACCAGTATGTACTTCAGATAAAACTGATGATGTAATTCATGATAAACTTAAACCATCAAAATTGTTAAACTCATCATTTTTGTCTACTTTAGATGAGAAATGTGTACATTTACCCACATATTAGAATCAGAATGTCATATTATTGAAAATGCTTGTTATTTTCAAGTATAAACATTTTGAATATTTTTCATTATTTGTATTAAGTTATTGTAATATATATATCATGGCTCAGCTGATGCTATAGCTGACTTTATATCAAGTAGATTAACCTATTGGTTTTCTTACATATTTTATCCACATGTATATATATTGTTACCCTTAACTATGGGACTTTGATGTTTTTTTTTTAGCTCACTTGAGGATTATTCCCCTTTGACAAGTTGTAAAATGTAGAATTGTCTCCCTTTGATTTTTCTAGGGATTTTTTTCTTACATAGAAATTTTTTTTTCTACTTTGTTTTACATTTTTGTCATGTCAGATTTTTATGGATAGGTTTTTATCGCATAACATGTGACCTACTTAGGTCTTCTTTTTTTAATAGTTTAATTTTATTAATATTTAAATGGCCTTGAGCTTTCTGTTGTTTAAACTTAGAAATTTTCCACCAGACTCATGTGATAGTATTCACAACTATGTTCGCGTTACTCGTGTTTGGCTCCAACCCCCAATGGTTTCAACATCCCATAATTTTAGGGTAATATAAAAAGAAGGAATTTTCCAGACACGAGGCGCGCACAAGACACGCAGAGAGAACCCATGGCTCATAGCATCCATGTTGTGTTAGGCCGTAATTAACTTATGTTTCAATAGTACTCAGTTTTTGGTTTTTCATAGTAAAGGCTGTGTTAGATATTTTATTTAGTGTTAATTGTAGAAAGAAGTGTTTGTGATTTCCATGAAATTGTGAGTTATGTTTTAAATTATTGTATAGTTTTTGGATTGTATTTTATTATTTAGACTTGTTTGCTTTTGAGTAGGTTTTTAGATTGATTAAAAGTTCTATTGGTTTCAGAAGGTCTTTGTATTTATATTTTACCATAGACATTAGATTTCGAGTTTGTTTCTAGTAGTCTTTTATAGTTTCGAATAATTCGTCAGTCTAGAACCATCCCAAAAGAATCCGGGTGTTGCGTAATATTATCAGTGGTAGAGTTACAAATTGGTGTAGTGGTGGTTGATGTGATGTTGTGGTGATTGTTGTTGTGCTGATTGGTGTAGTAGTGTTTGGTGTTGTGGTGATAGGTGTTGTGGTGATAGGTATTGTGGTGATTGGTGTTGTAGTGATTGGTGTTGTGGTGATTGGTGTTATGGTGATTGATATTGAGGTGATTGGTGTTGCGGTGTTGTGGTATTGTGTCGATAGTTTTTGTGGTGACTGGTGTGGGGATTAATGTTATTTAGTTGTAGATAAAACATGCATCAATTGACAACCGATTGGTAGCGAGCTCCTCTAACCCCCCCCCCCCCCCCCGCCTCTCCTCTTGACCTCTGGACGACAAAGTTTATTTGTTCCTCTCCTAAACAAATGTCCTGCTTCTGACCTCTCTTAAACAAATGTATTACTTCTAACCGCTCCTAAACAAATGTCCTACTTCTGACCTCTCCTAAACAAATGTCCTACTTCTTACCGCTCCTAGACAAACAAAATGTCTTACTCCTGACCTCAACTAGACAAACAAAATGTCCTACTTCTGACCGCTCCTGAACAAATGTCCTACTTCTAACCTCTCCTAGACAAACGAAATGAAGTTCTTCAATGTTCTTTCAGATTAAAAAAAAAATCTCTTTTTACAAAAAAAAACAACCCTTCCTTTTTAGAGCGTTGACTAGGTGCTACGCTTTGTTTTGTAAAATTATTCTTTAGTAAACAACCATAGAAAGAAGTTAGTTTCGGCGTGGTCTAGCGGTAGCCCTTACGACCACCGACCCAGTAGGTACGTGTTCAGTACCCGGGTATTTAATACAACATAAAAGTCCTTAAAGTCTATGTGTTTTAATTAGATTGTGTCGTGTGTCAATGACGTCACACTGCTAAAAGTGGGCGGTGGTTCGGACTTTAGTGCTGAAGTATCACTAGAGGGGTCAGGAAAACGTCACGTATCTCTTTTAATGCTGGTTTTTTTTTGTGGTTTTTTTTTTGACAAAAAATTATTTTAAAAAAGCTTTTGCTAGAATCAAGGTTCTTGTAAGAGGGTGTAAACCTCTTTAGAGATTGTTGGCTATTTTTTTTTGATGACGTGTCAAGATGGAGGGGGGGGGGGGGGGTGAGAAGTGGTGGTGGTGGTGGGGGGGGGGGGGGTAATGCCGGAAATGTGTGACTTCATATTCGGACGACCCCCCCTAATGTAAAATGTAAGAAAACTATGAATGAAAAAGATATCCAGAAAAATATATTACCAATATAGTTTTTAATTAAAAAATAACATTTCGAAATGTAATCATTTTACCCCCCCCCCCCCCATCCCCCTTTCCACCAGGCTAGACTTGACGTTTCATTCTTTGTAGCCGTGCCCGGTCCCGTCATTACGGCGTCAAGTCGACGCGCGGACGTCCAAGAAGACAAGCGTGACTTGAGCGCCGTGGACGGATCGGCCGGCACGACAAGAGCTCGCGTGCCCGCCTGCACGAGAATTTGAAAAAACACTCGCTCACCCCTCACACCCCTCACATGAGTGTGTGGCCGTTGAACAAAAACAATCGAACACGATCGAGAAAAAAAAATGTTAGTCTAAACTTTTTTTTTTAACTAGACAGTTGTTAAATAGTAACTCTTCTACGTTTGAAAGTTAGAATATGAAAGAAAAATAAATCGATGTGTTTTAATGTATGTGGAGAGTGTGATCCATTTACAAGTCGCGTTTCGCTGGATGAATTTATTCAACTGTGTGAAGTGAATATCAAAGCGACAGCTGTGCGAGCAGGGTAACATATGTGCTAGATGCTGGGATACCTATGTTACATATATACAACATCCATCTGTTTTAGGATATACACGAATTTCATCTTTGTTGTGTTTACTTTAGGAATTCCCACCACGCATAACAGCGCGAATCTGCAATGTTTAGATCTACTCTACATTAGTGACTATTCCTAACTGTTCAAGCCGTTTGAATCAACATTGGATATTCTTATTCATCAGTAGCTTGTGTTCGACAGCATTGAATTACAGAAGTTTATAACTTAATTTTATGTTCAGAAAAACTTTATCCTAGTTTAAAAGTGTAGTTTTGTTTTCTAATTTTAATTAAATGAATTGTGTATACAAAATCTCAAATGGAGTGTACTTAGTAAAATTTGAAGCAATTCTCAAAGTGAACCATCTGTTGTAAAAAAAGGAATACGCAAAAAGTGTATAAACAAAAAGTGAACCATTCGTTCCAAAAAAAAAGGATAACATTACAAATGAATCATCTATTCTAAGAAAGTGAATACACAAAAAGTGAACCATTCATTTTCAAAAAGGGAATACACAAAAAGTGAAACTTTTATACTAAGAAAGGGAATTCACTAAAAGTGAATACTCAAAAGGTGAATAACCCATTCCAAAAAAAAGTGAATACATTACAAGTGAACAATCCATTTTTTTAAAAAGTGAATAATAAAAAGTGAAACAAGAGTGAATCATTTATTCTAAGATAGCCAATACACAAAAAAAATGAACTACCCATTCTTTTAAAAAGAAATACATGAAAAGTGAATATAAAAAAGTAAACTACCCATTCTTTTAAAAAGTGAATACGTGAAAAGTGAATATAAAAAAGTGAACTACTCATTCTAAGAAAGTGACGTCACATAACGTGAGCACACATAACGTGACCCCACATACGTGACCACACATAACGTGACCACACATAACGTGAACGACTCCCCACCAGGGACCATGTCACGTGGTACCCCCTACCTGTCCTGTTGTCTGCTGGTGCTGACACTGCTGGAACCCTCGCGGCCCGAGCCTGGAGTACAAAAATGTCTGGTGCCAGACGGTGCCGGGGCCTGGAACCCCAACCCCACCAGCGAGAGGGTCGAGGTCACGTGGGATATCGGCAACAAGGTGAGTACCGTGAGGTCAGGGTCCGGTGTTCGAATCCACCCAGAGAAACATGTGACAACATCGTTTCAAGTGCGCTGTTTACATTTGAACAGATCCCCAGCGCTAGATTAAAATTAAAGCGAAACAAAAACTAGTTGAAACTTTGTATCTACTGGTACGAATCCTACTCAAACTGAAATTTCTCCCCACCCCCCCCCCCCCCATTGTAACATAATGACACAAATAATTTACGACCAGACACATCAAGCCTAGATTGTTAATGTAATATTTAATTGGTGTTCTGGTAAAAATACTTCATTAATTAAGAGGCGGTAGTGTGGGTGACAAAATTAACTCACGAGGTAGTGGCGACAGGATTATACCTGGATGAGATTCCAATTTTCTAATCCTACCGTGCTGTGTTCGAACCCACTCTAGACTGGTCGACTTGTTGTATTCTAAGTTCGGTACCACCCGATCAAACACAATCAAAGTTCAAATTTTGCCCAAGCTTCAAGATGTTATCGCAAAATTGTCGTATTACTCTCTTCATCCTACTACAGTAAAAGTCGTAAAAAAAATAACTCTATTTTATTTATTGTTATTTATTGTTACTGTTATCATATGTAAATAAAGATCGCTGCAATGATACAACTATATAGAGCTACTATTGAACAAAATAAACAACACTGTTACACTCCCAACTCTTTTATCTAAGCAATCACTTAACACAATTTTATCACACCTACCCTGTAATCTACCGCCTCTCCTAATCAGTACTTGAAACTTTTATTATTATACATTAACTCACATACCATACCGTCGGCTCTAAAGCTGGATTTAACCTGTAATATTTTTATATTGACGAACTACAACATTTCGTATAATCGCCACTAATGGATGGCCATAACTGATTAAATTGTGATCAAGAACATTACAATGTATACTCGTTGTATGTATTGAAATCATTGATCTCTTTAGGTTTTCGCTTGCAAAGTTTTAGTCTTTTGATGTGAATTTCCCAGAGATTAAAATATTCTTACCGTGTTTCTCAACCGTCTGGTATCTGTGTCCTTAGTTATTAGTTTCATACAGCCGCAGGACTTTTAAATGAAATACTCTTTAAAAACGAATGGTACCTTTTCTATCAAACGAGTTGAGGATAATAAAATCGTGAATTCAAGGGGATCCGATGTCATTTTGTTTTTCAAAACATTTTGTCTAGATGTGGAAAATAGCTGAGAGATTTCAGAATCTCGCTGGACTTTTGAGCAAACGTTGTTTTACTTTTTGATTTCGAGATTTTAACAACCTTTGGTCATGCTTTGTTTTTATTTTTTGGTCTAGAGATTCTCCAGCCTACTTTAGTCATGCTTTTATTGGTCTAGAGCAGGGGTTCCCAACCCCGTGCCCGCGGGCGCCATGGCGCCCGCCGAACGATTCGTATGTGCCCGCCTCTCACTATTCGACAGAGACAGAATTTTTTTCATAAACATTATTGAAAGGTTGAAGGGGATGCAAATCGAAAGTTTGATGGGGGTGCAAACCGAAAGTTTGAGGAGGGGGAAGTGCAAATCGAAAGTTTGAGGGGGGGGGGGGGGTGCAAATCGAAAGATTTGTCCCCGGGTGACGGGAAGGGTCGCTACGCCCTGGAAGGAGTTTGTCGATTTAAAACAGGTGGTGCCCGCCACCCTACCGATATTTTAGAATGCGCTCTAGAGTAAAAAAAGGTTGGGAACCCCTGGTCTAGAGATTCTAGTAGTATACTGGACTTTAGTCATGCTTTTATTGGTCTAGAGATTCTAGTAACATATTGGACTTTACTCATGCTTTGTTTCTTTGATCAATCGTATGTCAACAAACGCTAGTTTGAATTTCTTGACCCCTAACATATGATATTGTTGTTATACTTGACAGTCTGTATTAAATATAACGTGTTAATCGTTGTTTTTGGTGAAAATTTGATGAGGGCTGGGGGAGGGGCATCAATAGTACCTTCAGTTAGAATTAAAATCGTATCACTTTGAGTTACGTAAAGGAGAATCAATGTAAACTCAAGGTTCTGTTTTGTGTGCATAAGTGTACTGTTTACGTACGATACAAGCGGGGTCTACACACAGTGTGTGTACGTGGGCGTATATAGGCTATATGTGTACATTTGTTTTAACGTGTATACACTATGGATTATAAAAAAATGTTTGTAAATTAACTATATGTATCTACACATGTAAATATGTGTACTTGCGTGTGTACAGTTATGTAGGACCCCCAGGACCTAACCCTCAGACCCCCCAGGACCTGACCCTCAGACCCCCAGGACCTGACCCTCAGACCCCCAGGACCTGACCCTCAGACCCCCAGGACCACGCCCACAGACTCCCAGATAAATCGTCTGGAATAGCACTGTGCTATCAGGCCATAACCCAATCTCATTCATGCGGTAATCATTTTTATAAATATCTCTTCTATCTTTCTTCCTATCAACCCCCTCTACTCACCCCCCCCCCCACCCCAACCCTGCTTGCGATCAAATATAAAACCAATCACATCTGTTTACGTCATACTGGATGCACAATCCCATAATCCAGTTTTTGATGCGTCGGGTGTCTGCTGTGCTGGTTTTATATTTCATATCCTCGATTCTTTCAGACATGCCCCCCCCCTCCCCCTCACACACCCTCGCAGACATGCCTTCCCCCCCCCCCCCCCCACCCAAATCCGTCCACCCCCTCCCCCTCCTGTCAACATTCAAACCGCATGAATTAAAATTTCTCATTGTCTCATTACACCTTATCTAAAAAAAAAAACGTCGACCTTAACCTTTCCTTTGTTTAGCGACTGTGTTGTTACACGTGCGACAAAGGTCAAGGCTGCACGTGCCATTTAGACCGGAAACAGAATTAGGTTCCATGGGTAGCACTAGCAAATTTAGAGTCTTGGACACAAGCGCACATGGCTGTTGCAGATAAACACAGGCGCTGGCAGTACAAAATGAAACTGTTAGACAACGCTACATCCTGGTTTCTACTGCACGACCTTATATGGCAGTCGGGCTTCATTGGGAGACGGTGTTTTAGAAACATAAGACCCGTTTTATTTAAGATGTCGTGCATAATTTAAGACATAATGAATATTTAATGCAACATAAATACATAAAAAGACCGCTTCTGTTTAAGATGTATTACATAATTTAAGACATAATGAATACTAAATGCAAAATAAATACAAAATAAGACCGGTTCTATTTAAGATGTCTTACATAATTTAAGACACAACGTAATACGACATAATTATACGCATACATATCAGCATCCCACGATGGGTAAAGTAATTTGTAACAGAAAATGTATGTCGTATGTCCTAAAATCTATATTGACAACATACCAGTCAAAAAATACTACATTTCATTTGTAACATTAACAGACACATATTTCGTAACTAATTTACTTCTGAGCACAATAGTTAGTCCATGTTAAGATTTAAAATATAGACTTAGCTTTAAGCTCAATACCAGGTTACTTTTAATCAGAATCCAACATTCAAATCCCCCCCCCCCCCCCCCAGACCTAGTCGCCCAGTACTTAAAAAAAAATCTATGGTCTTTGATGTTGTTCTATAAAGTTTAGTATGGCTGAGTCACAAATCAATGAGGAAAAAAGTTAGCTTTTGTGTACCTATGAAATGTGTTCACTTTTCTTAACATTTCTCAACAAAAAATAGAACGGGAAATTTTTATGGAGAAATTTTGAGAATACGTGATCTTACACACAGAGCTAGGATACAAATTTCGGTTTAAAAATGCGTAAATAACATAAACTTGGATAAACCGATTAGCGTTAATCTGTTTAACCCAGTTGTGCTAAAATGACGTCACAGCATCTACATAACGTTGCAAATATTTGCTCACGTTCATGGTCAACGTCAAGAAGTTTATGCATGCACGTGCGACAGATGTGAGCATGTTACCACATGAGCAGGCTCAATACACGTGACTCACACCTTTATACTCAGGGCTGAGTTTTAATTGCTCGTCTTAAACGTGTAATTATTGCTTATTAATTTACGTGGACATTGACAGGGATTTTTTTTTACTTTTTTCTGGTACCTCTACTACAACGCTACCACCACTAACGTTTCAATTTTCAGCTGTTCAAAACTGTTTCTATACTCTGTCTCCTCCAACACACTAAGTCGCCATGTTTTCATGGGTCGACCCCTGCGTCGCTTACCCTGGGGGTTCGAATCCTGGGCCTCTCAAGCTATATTGCCAGTGTCTTTCCAAATCGTGTGCCCAATCCAGCTCCGTTCCCTTCCCGCGAAATGCCTTTCAATTGTTTCATCTCCATAGATCTCACACAGTTTAGCTTTTTCTACCTTGTCAAAGCCGGTTTACTTCTCAACAAACCGGATCACACATCTACAAAGCCGGTTTATTTCTCAACAAACCGGATCACACATCTAAAAAGCCGGTTCGCGGTTCTCTAAAGCTGGTTTACGGTTCCCAAAGGCCGGCTCACGGTTCCCCAAAGCCGCCTCTCCATCCAACCAACCCACTTGACTATCTATCCCTGCCACTCATCCAGTCTTCACCCCCGCAATTCCCTGACTGATAGAAAAAAGTAATCGAAAAAAAAACCCAAGGATTGGCGATGTACTGAAAAAGTAACCGAAAAAAACAAGGATTGACGATGTACTGAAAAAGTAACCGAAAATATAACCAAGGATTGACGATGTACTGAAAAAGTAACCGAAAAACCCAAGAATTGACGATGCACGGAAAAAGTAACCGAAAAAACCCCTAGGATTGACGATGTACTGCATGACCTATCAATCAGATCCCGGGGTATACACTTTCTACTCGTGAGAAAAAAGAGGTACCGAGTCTGATGAATGCGTTCTTTAGAGACGATTATTTGATTAGGCTCAATAACGGTATCGAATATTGACTCTCCCCCCAACCCCCTCCTCCATTTCCAGTCTAAGATGGTCATTGCCTTAGATCCTCATTGTTGATTGAGATGTTTGGTGTTCAGGACTTTTAATATCTGGTGGGTTTTTTGTAGTCAGTTGGGAGAGAGTAACAGATAGTTGGATAAGTAACAAAACTGTCTTTCAGAACGGCGACTTTATTTTTTTTTTTTTTATCTATAATATAGTTTTGGAAATAAATATTAATACGATTTTTTTCTTGTGTTACAACAAAAAAATTCAACTTTTAAAATTAAAGTTTTTGTTTTTCATATTTGTAAACAAACCTTAATAGTCGGTGAACTATGAAATAAGTTATACTAATTAAATACTATGTGAGTAACATTTAGTCATAGATTGCACAGTTTAGGAATAACTGCCCCGAGTTGCGTTACACGTTTAGCGTCTCTTTGCAAAGTTTAGGAATCGCTGCCTTAATTCCATTTGCGTATTTCATGTCATCATGCAAATCTATGGAAACTCAGATCAGTTTCTTCACTTTGGTTCTCTACAAGAAGCATTGAGTCGATATAATGATTCCCCAGTCAACTTGATCTTTATTTCTCATCAAGTTCCAGGCTATGTCGGTCTGTTTCATGCCCATACCCTCTGTTCTGTTGTATCATGTATTATGGGACCCGCGCCACACTTTCGGAACCGTTGCTTTTCCGATGTTGCAAGTTTTACAACGGTCCACAATTTGAGTACCGCTGTTTTTTCAGTTGTTGCAAGTTTACACACTAGCCTACACTTTGGGAACCGTTGCAATTCCGTTGTTGCAAGTATACACCCCAGTTTACAGTTTTGGGACCGTTATTTTTCCATTTTTGCAAGTTTACACCCTGACCCATAATTTAAGAACCACTGTCCTAATATCGTGTAAAGATATTTCCTTTTTCAGAGCATGGTTACCCGAGCAATCAATAAACGCTGACCCGTCCAAATGGCTTCGAATAACAAGGTCCCCAAAGTAAAGTCCCTTATTTCTTATCCTCACATTTATTTAGCGTCAAGTTACTTTTTATTGAATCACTTAAATTTAACAATATTTTAATCTTTAAAACCCGTTTTTGTTTCAAGCGTTTAATAGCGGTTTTATTTTTATTTCGTTTAAAAAAAAATTCAATTACATTTTTCTCATATCCAATGAAAGTTTGTCACGTAATTCATTAGTGTACCGGCCGCGGTGTAAATAAACAAAGGAAATTTAATCCTATAGTTAATTTAATTTAAAGACCTCGTCTTTAGCTACTTGGGTAACTGTTTATTGAAATATTAAAAAAAAAAACCGACTTCAACAAACAGCAACCTAATATAGTACTTTGAAATCAGTGTGTTGCAACCTTCGACAAAAATAAATTAAGGCAAAAAATGTCTGAACAATGGCTATTCTGAAACATTTGTGCGATGTATAGGTTCAGTATGTTAGAAATAACCAATTGGCGAACGATTGATTTAAAACGGCACCGAGTGGTCTAAGTAAATTGTTGCCCTAAAACAACGTTGTGTGTCTGCTTTTTATATGGGGGGTTGGGGGGGGGGGGGGGGGGGGACGACCAGGGACGGGTAGAACACATGTTCAAATTTAAAATTTTTTAATGAAGAGGCAATATTTGATTTTAAAAAACAATTCGCTCCTCAGTCTTCCAGCCCCCACCCCCCCCCACCCCCCCCACCCCCCCCCCACCCCACCCCCCCACCCCCACTAACCATCGCATGATCCCCAGCCCACCGTGACCTCAATTCCTAATCCCCGTCACACCCGGTCAACCCATCAACATGGCTGCTCATCCCCCCCACCCCCTACCCTGATCACCAGCACACAAACGAAAACCCCGCCCACATCATCAATCCCCAAACAACCGTCCGCAGTTTCTTCCTTCCCCAAAATTGTTTTCAAATTCAATTCCCCTGAATCTTCTTAAGTCAACGTCTTCAAATCTGTTTTCACTCAGCGATATCACGTACTTAGCATCATTCGTCTTACTCAATACCCTAGCACCATGCGATGCAATACGGTGTTGTATTGACCCAGTTAAAACCTAATACGTCACCAGACACCTAAAATTTCAGTTTAAAAACAAACGCCACATATTTGATCGAGTTTTGTTGGTAAGACAACTCAAATGTTAATTTACAAATACATCTCCTCTTTTAATTGCTTTTTGTCATTAAATGTTCATTTAGCAGCAAATTACAAATTAGCGCGGTGCATCTCTTATGCATCATTGCCAACAATTACAATTAAATCGGCCTTCGATGCAATTTCTTATCTAATAAAATTTCGAGTTATAGCGAGTGGTTTTTATCTGGTTATATTTAAATTCCAATTTCATTTCAATTTAAATAGACAAAAAAAAAAAACACCACTATAAATTAAAAAAAAAATCAACGTAAGGAAATAAAGCATTTAAATTTGAAATTTTAAAAAAATACATGTGTTTATGTGTATGCTACAAGTTTGTAATGCAACAAAGAGGAATTAAACTTAAAATAAACACAACTGTTTAAAAAACCTAACATACCGTCAACTTGCTTTACTTTTTGTCTTTTTTTATGTTAATTAAAAACACCTTAACAATATTTTTACCTCAATAAATGAAGTTAAAAGTGAGTTCAATAAAGTAATGGTTGTATCAAATTATTTGAAATTGAATTTTTTTTCAAAATGAAAAGACAGCCACGTTCATTGACCTGACTTGACCTATTTAGGATCGCGTTAGCCGTTAATAAAAGGACCAATCCTGGACCCTACTACAAAATTAATATCTTAAACAAATTACAGACGAAATGACTGGAATGGAAGCTCTGGGACGAGCGCACCATACGGCGAGATGGCATTGTCATTCCTTGGTCGTACCGTAACTCACAGAGTGGGGTGGCCCGTGGGTGGGGGGAAGTGGCCCGGGGGTTCCCGGTGGGTTCATTAAACTCGCAGACGACAAGCGGATGATGAAGACGGGGGCTGCGATCTACTCCAGATAATGATTATAGGAGGATTCGGGCCTTTCGAGAAAGTGAGGGTGGGGTGGGGAGTCTGTGGCTAAGGAAACTGGTTGACTTCATTAATTTATTAATTCACTAATTCATTTAGTTTGTTACTTTGAAACATCGCCGGCTAAGCGGAATGAAATTTCCTCCTCGTTTGTATTTCGAGTTCCATTTTGTTACCGTACTCACGCTAAAAAAATGTCTTTTAAAAAGTTGTCTGGCATTTAAATACATTTAGAATGGGCCTATAATTATCATGATCACGCTTCTCCAGTTATATAAACGAGAATTTTTTTTATTTTCTTAAAGCTTTTAAAATATTTTTTTAAAAATTGTTTCCTACATCAAATCTTCTACTTTTTTTTTTGTTGGGCGCATGCGTGTCGACCGAATATTCCCCGTCTGTAATCATGGAAAATGTTGATGACGTTTGCGCATGCGCTGAGCTGTTAATGGCTGACTTCCCCTTTTGCGCGGAGGGAAATTGCTTCGACCTGTCAACATCTCGGCATCAGGTCTCAACCCCCCCCCTCCACCCCGCAACGCAGGGGATGTCCATAACATCACCCCGACACGTCACAGGGGATGTCACAACATCACTGCTGTCCTCAGCTCACTGTCACACTGCTGGGGAGGGGGGATGTGGGGGGGGGGGGTGTTCGATCTTTATTAAAAGCCGAGGAAAAAAAATGGAGATTTTCTTATCAGAGATGCAGGTCATCATCATTCCAACCGGACCTTCAACCAAATTCTTCGGACAACATAATCTCATGTCATATTTGCTTATCCCTCCCCTCTCTCCACCCCCCCCCTCCCACCGTCCTATAAAAACAACAAGCTCTGCTTTTTTATCATTTCTCAAACGCCGGACCCGATGAAATTCCCCTTTTCTCCATTTTTTTGTTCTCCGTGCATCTTAATCTGCCCGGCCAAACCCATGACTCCACCCTCCCCGCCTCTTAAAGACGGAGGGCCCACAGTTTACACTAATGACCGAGGGTCAGTCCCTTGTCCCCGACACAAAATCATTACAAGCCATTGCTGTGGGGGGAGGGGGTGGAGAGGACGGAGTTGACCAGTGGTCAGCAGCTGCTTTTGTTCTGCAAATGAAATTAAAAAATTGATAAATCAATTCTAGATTTTCATCTTTCTTTTTTTTAAAGATTGAGGGGGAGGGGGGGATTGGAATGGGGGTGGGGGAGACTATGTGACTTTATTTAACGGACTGGCGTTAAGTGAGGCTATGAGGGAGTATGGAGGGGGGGTGTTGAATTCTGATAATTACCCGTGTCTTTCATTGAAGACCCGTATCAACTCTCTCACCGATTGTAGTAATTGAGAAATCTACTGATTAATGTTACGTTGAACAGACTGGTCAAATATTTGCATTGTTCTGAGGCGCTAGAAGGGGCATCTCTTCGGGCGGACCACCCCCTCTCCCCCACGCCCCACCCCCGAATTACTGAACACAAGTCGCTACATTACTTTCTCATTATAATTTACACTTTGGTCTTTAAAACTACTTTACTGTAGTTTTGTAATACCCACCCCTCCCCCCATTTTCCACGTACAAATACACATACGTACATGCGTACGATATAAAATTCCGAGTGTGCTTTGACCAAATGAATATTTGAAGGCCGGTCTGTTGAAAATGGGATTTGATCTCAGTCTGCTGGCCGTCTGGACAATGAAAGGTACAGCATGGTTTAAAAGATCATCTTCTAACATGCTTTATTCCATGGTCACGTGCTATATTACCCTATAGTACCCTACTCCTGATCACGTGTTGTTGGACACTCGAGTCTAGTCTATGATCACGTGGTGTGATATTTCTGTCAAACAGGTGATGCAGACCCGTCAAGGGAATCAACTCTAATGGCTTGTCGAGTGTTGACTTCATTAGTTTTTTTCTTCCTTTCTTCTGTGTTTTTCGTCTTCAAACTTAAAAAAAAATTTAAATGTATTTTTAAATTTCATAATTTGATTTTGATGGGATTTTTTTTTTACTTTCTTTTAAAGAAATGTGTGTCGGATTTTAATGGATTATAATTAGCGGCTTTTACTTATGATTTAAGCTATGATTGAAGATGGAAAATGTATTACGAAGTGGCGTAGCCAGGATCGTCTCATGGGGGGGGGGGGGGTTCAAATTCTTTCCAGCATTATATATACATACATATATATATATATATATATATATATATATATATATATATATATATATATATATATATATATATATATATATATATATATACTAGATGTATGTCATTGCTTCCCAATGATGTAAAATATTAATGTCGTTTTATGTGGTGAGTTGGTTGGGGAGGGGGGGGGGGAATAACCAACTCAGATTGAACATAGCGTCAGTTTTTCGATGGCTGTTCTAAACATACATATATAAATATACATCTATACTGATTCAGAAACAGATTTAAATAAGTAACAGTGGTATTATGAAAGTACAATTTTTTTTACATATGGGTCCATGGGGGGGGGGGGGGGTTGTAACCCCCCTCCCCCACCCCGCCTACGCCAGTGGTATTGCGTTTTATTTTGATACATTAAGGACTTATATAAGGATGTTAGTTAGTCGGAAGATGCGCCCAACCATTCATCCAACCCCCCCCCCCCCCCCCCACCTTCCCCATATTTGCCTCCATAATTTCGCCCTACTGATCTGCAATAACCCTAGCACTCAGAAAATATTGGGGCACTCAGACGAATGAAATTTTGTAAATAAATTCTAAAAAAAAAGGTAAAATTTAAAAATAATAATTTAAAATAACGAAATGACGAGAAAATATTTCTACTACCAGTTTTTATTTTACTCATCGGTTGATCAGTTTCAATAAAAAAAATTAAACTTTATTCGTTGTCTCCCTTGTCTGAGATCATCACCGTATTCTCTCCCTTACTATCAGTTATCATTTGTGAGTGCGTATGTGTGCGTCTGCGTTTGTGTGCGTTTTAAACTATTATCTGAATTTCTAAATGAATGTTCACAAAATGCCTTCACCACTACTAACCAACCCTCAGCACCCCCCCACCCTCCCACCCGTAATTTCAAGTGCGAATTTCGATTAACGTTCCTCTGATTTATGACCCGTGCCACCAACCCACAGACGGTCGTGGTACACAAGTACCCCCCCCCCCCGCCACCATCAATCGTCTTTCATGATACCAACACATTCGTGAAACTGTTTTCAGTTATGGCCCTTGAACTATTCCAGTCCCCTTATTTCTTGGTACCCAAGGAGCATAATCTCACTCTCACCATTTTTAGTTGCGTACAGTGTTTCTTCCAGACTTTTTTCTCCTGGGGGGGGGGGGGGGGGGGGCACTTATACATTTTTACATTTTTTTTTGACGGGGCGGACATTGGTAAAAGTATATATTTTCTATATAAATCATATAGGGGGAGGGAAGTAGTGATGTAGTGATGCCTGGAAGAAACTCTCGTTGCGTACTTTCTGTATCAAAGATTTTTTAAAATTCTATTTTTGCATCTGTAGTCAGAAATATTCTACGATTATGGCAGAGGTTCTGTAAGGGTAGAGGTTCTGTTTGTTAGGGTAGAGGTTTTGTTAGGGTAGAGATTCGGTTAGGGTTGATGTTCTGTTAGGGTTGAGGTTCTGTTAGGGTAGTGATTTTATTAGGAAAGAGGTTTTGTTAGTGTTGAGGTTCGGTTAGAGTAGTGATTCTATTTGGGTAGAGGTTCTGTTAGGGTTGAGACTTTTGTTAGGATCAAGGTTAAGATCAAGAGTTTTGGTAGGTTAAAGTTTATGTTAGGGATAAAAGTTTTTTTTTTTTTAATCTTCTTTAGACCTAGCGATCCATTGGGCAGATGAAGTAGAGTTGACATATTTCTTGATCTCGTCACTATGCCTAGCAGCCTTTACTTTCCCTAATATGAGTTAGGTACCCATCAGAGCTGGGTGGACTCAGGGTCCACTTGACTTGACTTGACCCCGGTTTCGAACTTGCACTCTACCGCTAAACCACGCCGTTCCTGTACTGTCAGGGTTAAGGATAGAGAAAAGTTTACGGCTAAGTTAGGGCTAGGTTAACGGTACTAGAAAAATTATGTCCTTAAATAAGCCGAGATGATGTTGTAATACATACCGGTAGTTTTGATTGTTTTTGTTGTCAAATCAGTTTTTTTGTTATTACTGTGACCACTTTTTAACACAACATCAATTATGTAATTGATTAATTAATTGATTAATTAGTACTTCCTATCTAAATATAATTAAAGCAAATTAAAATAACTGTGAAGCGTTGACAAGTTCCATGATTTAAGTTTGCAGTTGCCGTTGTTATGATAAGGAAGCAACTTTCTAAAAAAAAAAAAACTCGTCGACTGCCTTTTCATGCAGTATCTGACCGCACCCTCAATTAAACTGTAATCTAGTGCCCGCCCCCCCCCCCCTCCATCACGTCCTCTCCCCAGCGTCCTGACCACTTGACCACGTGACACGAGATACGGACCTTTTCGTCGGTTAGTTCCCTTCAGATCGATGGCATTAGATCGATTCTGAATTAAATGGTTGTAAGGGGCCGGCTTCGGCCCGTCAATTCGCGGTCAGATAATCTTCAACACACTTCCACTGGAAACAGAAGGGGGGGGGGGGGGGTGGGGGTCGGATATTGTTTCATCTTGGTGGTTCTAGAAGGTTTTCTTTCTTTATGTGATTTTTCGAAAGGCCAAGTTCAAGAACACCGTGTTTCTTCTTTTATAGTTGAAGAACAAAATAATTTTTGGGTGTGAATTTACATAGGGTTGTGGTTTAGAAAGCAGAACTTTTTGTTTTTGCAACATTGGCACATGGGGGTTGTTCCGTACAGTTGAAAGTTTTTTTTTAGAAATCCTGGGGTTATTCAACCCATTTGTAAGTTTTTGGAAATGTTGGGGTCATTCTGGACAGATAAAAGATTTTGGGAATGTTTGGGGTCATTCTGGACAGTTGTAAGATTTTGGGAATGTTTGGGGTCATTCTGGACAGATACTTTGTTTACATGTTTGAATATTTATTTGTTTGTTTTTTTGTTTGGCTGATTGACTATTGTACATGGTTGCACTCATTGTGGAGAGCTGTAAAATAGTATGTAGGTAGAGAAAAAATTTTGTTTTAAGACAGACTGATTAATCACACATTTATTTAAAGACGTTAATTAATTTATTGATTTATTCATAGGTAGATTAACCCTTTTTTTAAAAAAAATATTAGAACGACCACTACAGAGATGTTGGGGTCATTCTGGACAGATAAAAGATTTTGGGAATAATGGGGTCATTCTGGACAGATAAAAGATTTTGGGAATAATGGGGTCATTCTGGACAGATAAAAGATTTTGGGAATAATGGGGTCATTCTGGACAGATAAAAGATTTTGGGAATAATGGGGTCATTCTGGACAGATAAAAGATTTTGGGAATAATGGGGTCATTCTGGACAGATAAAAGATTTTGGGAATAATGGGGTCATTCTGGACAGATAAAAGATTTTGGGAATAATGGGGTCATTCTGGACAGATAAAAGATTTTGGGAATAATGGGGTCATTCTGGACAGATAAAAGATTTTGGGAATAATGGGGTCATTCTGGACAGATAAAAGATTTTGGGAATAATGGGGTCATTCTGGACAGATAAAAGATTTTGGGAATAATGGGGTCATTCTGGACAGATAAAAGATTTTGGGAATAATGGGGTCATTCTGGACAGATAAAAGATTTTGGGAATAATGGGGTCATTCAGGACAGTTGTAAGTTTTTGTGGATCTTGGGGGTCATCCTGCACAGACGAATGTTGTTGTGTACATTGGGGGTCGCGTTGGACAGATAAGGTGTGACAATGATTTCCGCCTCTCATAATTACTTAACTACGACAAAATTTGTATTTCTGAAAGGAAACATACAAAACCAACAGATTGTTAATTGTAAATAATGTATAAAATAACCAATAAGACCGGAGGTTGATCGTCGAAATAAATAAAAAAGTTTTGATTACAATTTTTTTTCTCCAACTGCTAATGTATTTTTTTTTTACCGACATTAGAATTTTTACGTCAATGGCAGTTTTCTGAGGTCAAACACAAAGTTGAATCAATTGAACAGTTGACTTCTATTCCCATCTCATTCTATTTGTAAAGTAACAACACAAAGCTGCTAGATCTATGAACCAATCAACTTTGTATAGTAACAACACAAAGCTCTATGAACCAATCAACTTTGTATAGTGACAACACAAAGCTGCTAGATCTATGAACCAATCAACTTTGTATAGTGACATCACAAAGTTCTATGAATCAATCAACTTTGTATAGTGACAACACAAAGCTCTATGAACCAATCAACTTTGTATAGTGACAACACAAAGCTGCTAGATCTATGAACCAATCAACTTTGTATAGTGACATCACAAAGTTCTATGAATCAATCAACTTTGTATAGTGACAACACAAAGCTGTTAGATCTATGAACCAATCAACTTTGTAAAGTAATAACACAAAGCTGCTAGATCTATGAACCAATCAACTTTGTAAAGTAATAACACAAAGCTGCTAGATCTATGAACCAATCAACTTTGTAAAGTAATAACACAAAGCTGCTAGATCTATGAACCAATCAACTTTGTATAGTAACAACATTAAGTTCTATGAACCAATCAACGCTTCCCTCCTAAAATCCTAACGCTAATCAAATCTTTTATTCCTGCTATTAAAAACAAAACCCACCACGCCAGCTCATTAGCATATTTGGCTGAATCTAAAACGTCACAAGTTCGCAGACGACATCATTTTTAAAAAACACCCAGTGGAGTGGAAATTATGCTAACGATTATGCATAGAAAAGAGGGAGAAATAAAACCCGATTTTCTAACATATTCCCAAAAAAAAAATTGTCCCCCTTTTTTGTTCCGTTTGTTTCTTTTCTTTCTCCTCAGCGGGTTGTGTTTTTATAGCGCGATAAAATTTCTTGTTTTAATGTGAAATCGATATTTGGTTATTGGAGGCAAACACACCCCCGTCAAGGGATCCCTCTTTAAGTGCATGTGTTTTTTATCTGGTTAATGGACGGAGCGAGGAAAATGTGCTTAATGAGGGTCATGCAGAATATAAATTTACACATGCATTTTTTTTTTAAAACGTCAAAGCTGGGGTGAGTAAGGTTCATAAAAGTTAATTAGGATGAAAGGATAGTGAGATGATATGGGGGGGGGGGGGTTGCTTCAACATTAATATGAGACCGGTTGATTTATTTTTGTAATAGGGATGAGCATAGAACTGTAGAAGCTTTATACCAAAGACGTGTCCGAGATTTTTGTTTACATTTTGTAGCAGCTAATTACACTGTAGGGACGGATTGACCTATCGGTAGAGAGCTGGACTGCTAACCCGTTAGTCTCGAGTGCGAATCCGAGTTCAAGTCAGTAGACCGCCTTTGAGGCCACCCAGCTCTGATGGGTACCTAACCGTCGTTAGGGTAAATTAAAGGCGGCTGGGTATAGTGCTGACCACACTATCTCTTCTTATGTTGAGATCACAGAAACAAGTGAACTCTAGTTCACTGTTCACTTGCCCCGTAGCCCGTCTGGTTTGAAAGGGAATTTTTACTACTAATGACATGGTACGCTCCCTGGAGTTGGAAGGGGGGGGGGATGCTGACTTTGGTGACGATGTAGGCTTCTAGTTGTACCTACTATCTAGGGTTCGGGGTACGATAAGTGACACGGCAAAATAATATGTTGTTTTTTAAATCCCACGAAAACGAGAAAATACATAAGAATTTTTATTTATTTAATTATGTTTATGTATTCTTTAACGGTAACAACAGTAAGCACGGAGGCCTTTTTTTCACATTGGCACTTTTTTAAAAAAACATAATAACATTTTAATTTTTAAAAAATTATATTACATTAAGGAGTAGAGACATTTTAGGTGGGGAGGGGGCCTAGCTCTTGTGATGATGTGTGACAACAACGGGGGTAGAGGGTCAATTTTATCTGACTTTATATGACGTAATTTATTACCAGAATTAAGTTCGGTGAAACCCTAACAACTAAAGTAAAATGAGCGCCGAAATCAACGACGACTCAAACTGCTGAAATACTTTTTCTTATATTTCTTAAAATGTATTAAAATTTCACTAAAATTAACACAATTCATTTTGGTCTCGTATTGTTTTATTTCCATTATTTCGATAGTGTAGGATATTTATAACCTCAGCCTTTCCGGTTCAGTCCAACTTTTGTTTCGTATAATTTATCCTGCCATATTTCGACATTTCAATAAAATTATAGCAAACCTGCACGCGAATTATTCTTTATTTTTTTGTAATGGCTTATCTGCCGTGTGATGAAAACAAGAGAGACACGAACTGATCTTAGGATACGCATTCTTTTCATGTTCTCTATCTCTGAACTCATCAAAGATTAACGCATGTTAAAGGGCTAGGTAAAAAAAATAGAATTGTCAGGGGCTTATGAAAAGCTCATAGTGTGACATACACTCTCCAATTTTTAATGGCATTCAACTTACGTAATGGAGAGATTTTTTGTGTCTTTCTCGTGTTTTTTCTTTCTTTTTTTTTCTTTTATTTCTTTTTTTTTTTTTGCCATTGCACAGCTATTCGGTAATTGATCCAAAGGAAAATTTTTTGAAAATATTTTAAAAATGATTTCCTAAAAATTAAGTTCAGATAGCTTAAAGTTAGAATATGTGGGTGATACACATAAATACGTTATGTATATATATATATATATATATATATATATATATATATATATATATATATATACACATATATATAAAATCTTACTATCTTAAAATCTTAAAATGCTCTCATTTAAATAAGAGTCATATTATGTATTATTCATTTTGATGTGTGAGTCACAATAAATGTTTTAGCTCCAAGCTCCACTTTTATTTAAATACACAGACAAAACACAGAGTTCACCAATTTTACCAATGGCTGTTAATATTGTTTCGATAATTTTAAATTCGCAATTTTTATCTAAACACGAGCGACTATAAATATGTAAAATGAATTCTTTACTTGCAGATTATGCCGGAACTAGGCAATTTAAAAGGCCGGAATTGAATTTTTTTTTCAAAAGTGAAACACGCACGTTTCTTGCGTCAATGCGACCCTTTGATTTCTTAGAGGATATGTACCATTGTCAAAGTCATTTCATGATGCCATTTGAGATAAAAGTAATCGCAAAGAATTCATACAAAATGGGTGGCTGGCCTGTAATTATTTATTGAACGGAAAAGTCCAATGCGAGATAATGTTTCATCCTACACGAGCGTTTGATCGTTTTATAAAAGATTACTGGGGAGGGGTTGGGGGGGGGGGGGTGTCTAATACCAGATGATTAGCATTGACTCTAATGTTGAGGGTGGGGGTGGGGGAGGTTAAGTAGACCCTACTCATGCCAACGATTGACCTAGTAAGATGTGATATTAAGTGGCAAATCGATCGAATTTCATTGATCTTTATAACACATTTAGTGTTAAAAAATGTTTTGTTCTTCGTTCTATGTGATATCTTTACGGGCACTTCGGGAGAGGTTCGATAATCTTTGAGACGTCTTTAGGAGCCGATTGAGAGGGTTCGATGGTCCTTATGACGTCATCTGGAGAAATATCAGTGGATGACGTAAGATGTGACGTGGGAGTTAAATCCTGCCTGGTAAGGAATTCTGGAATAAATGTCTGCTACAGAACAAAGCAGACTGCATGTGCTGTTACATGCGATTTTTAAATTCACAGAAAAAATGGGAAAAACTGCGCAACGGTTAAATGCGCAAACAGAAATTTACGATATACAAGCTAATTATAATAAAGCATTTTAATTGTGTCCTATTTCGACGAAATAACTTTTATTATACTTCAATGTACATGTGGTTATTCTTTGTTTATGTGCATAAAAGAAAACTAAAATGTCTTTGCTCACTTTTTTTGTGCGCAGTTTTCCGTTGCGCAGTTTTCTTTGGGCATATTTCCGGTGATCTATTTTTAATGTAGGTCATAATTTAGCGTCAGTTCTGATTTTCATTGTACTTAAGTCGCAGGGATTACAACCACAACCAAAGTGCTGACAACATAATATCTTCTTGATTCTAGGTAAAAAAAAATAGTAGGTAAACTTTAACTGCTATAATTAGTATAATGGATCTTTAATGTTTAAATTCTGTAGGTTAAAAATTTGACAGGTATGAGTGTACCTCTGAATGTATGAGCAGTCAACTAGATATCCCCATGAATCATGGGTTTAAAATCGTCAAAGTTTTAAAAAAAACCAATCCTACGGGGAGAGTTTGTTTACATTTGTAAAATCTGTCGTGAGTAGAACTCAGACACGAGAATTGAGTGTCGACGGATTACTGAGTCAGGATGGTAGGGGGGGGGAATTCTTAAGACATTTTTCTGTTGAAAATACAGTGATTGTGTTTGCCAATGTGTACATCTTGAAGTTATTAATGGGGAGGGATGGAGCTTTGTGACGCATTTTTCTGTGACAGTGCAATATGTGACATTTGACATTAGCTGGGGGTTGGGTCTGAGATGTGTAAGTGATTGACATCATCTGTGGATGATCCGTAAGTTATTTTGTTTTGTACTGTTTTTTTGTCTTAAAATTTGGGTCTTTAGACTGGGTTTTTGCGATGTGTGTGTCTCACAATCTTAGGTCTCACAATCTGGGGTCTCACAATCTTGGGTCTCACAATCTTGGGTCTCACAATCTTAGGTCTCACAATCTTAGGTCTCACAATCTGGGGTCTCACAATCTTGGGTCTCACAATCTTGGGTCTCACAATCTTAGGTCTCACAATCTTGGGTCTCACAATCTTAGGTCTCACAATCTTAGGTCTCACAATCTTAGGTCTCACAATCTTAGGTCTCACAATCTTGGGTCTCACAATCTTGGGTCTCACAATCTTAGGTCTCACAATCTTAGGTCTCACAATCTGGGGTCTTACAATCTTGGGTGTCACAATCGTGGGTCTCACAATCTAGGGTCTCACAATCGTGGGTCTCACAATCTTGGGTCTCACAATCTTGGGTCTCACAATCTTGGGTCTCACAATCTTGGGTCTCACAATCTTAGGTCTCACAATCTTAGGTCTCACAATCTTAGGTCTCACAATATTAGGTCTCACAATCTTGGGTCTCACAATCTTGGGTCTCACAATCTTGGTCTCACAATCTTAGGTCTCACAGTCATGGGTCTCACAGTCATGGGTCTCACAATCTGGGGTCTCACAATCTTGGGTCTCACAATCTTGGTCTCACAATCTTAGGTCTCACAGTCATGGGTCTCACAATCTGGGGTCTCACAATCTTGGGTCTCACAATCTTGGGTCTCACAATCTTAGGTCTCACAATCTTGGGTCTCACAATCTTAGGTCTCACAATCTTAGGTCTCACAATCTTAGGTCTCACAATCTTAGGTCTCACAATCTTGGGTCTCACAATCTTGGGTCTCACAATCTTAGGTCTCACAATCTTAGGTCTCACAATCTGGGGTCTCACAATCTTGGGTGTCACAATCGTGGGTCTCACAATCTAGGGTCTCACAATCGTGGGTCTCACAATCTTGGGTCTCACAATCTTGGGTCTCACAATCTTGGGTCTCACAATCTTGGGTCTCACAATCTTGGGTCTCACAATCTTAGGTCTCACAATCTTAGGTCTCACAATCTTAGGTCTCACAATATTAGGTCTCACAATCTTGGGTCTCACAATCTTGGGTCTCACAATCTTGGTCTCACAATCTTAGGTCTCACAGTCATGGGTCTCACAGTCATGGGTCTCACAATCTGGGGTCTCACAATCTTGGGTCTCACAATCTTGGTCTCACAATCTTAGGTCTCACAGTCATGGGTCTCACAGTCATGGGTCTCACAATCTGGGGTCTCACAATCTGGGGTCTCACAATCTTAGGTCTCACAATCTTAGGTCTCACAATCTTAGGTCTCACAATCTTAGGTCTCACAATCTTAGGTCTCACAATCTTAGGTCTCACAATCTTAGGTCTCACAATCTTAGGTATCACAATCTTAGGTCTCACAATCTTAGGTCTCACAATCTTAGGTCTCACAATCTTAGGTCTCACAATCTTAGGTCTCACAATCTTAGGTCTCACAATCTTAGGTCTCACAATCTTAGGTCTCACAATTTTAGGTCTCACAATCTTAGGTCTCACAATCATGGGCTTCACAATCTTAGGTCTCACAATTTTGGGTCTCACAATCTTGGGTTTTATAATTTATAATCCTGTGTTGCATAATTTTGGGTATCATAAGCGTGAACCGGGAAAATGTGTGAAAATATTAAGACAGAACCGGCCCTTAGCTCCACCAAAAAATCGGTGTGAATTAGCTATATTATAATAGGTCTTTAGCTTAAGAAAACTGTTTCTTTTTTTAAATTATCCAGCTTATAATCGGCGTTTAGTTTTAGGAAAACGAACTGCCCTCTGTACCCGAGACTTACTGCCCAGACACACCTGGTACAGGTGTTGTGACGTAGGCCCAGCATGGAACATCTGCTTGTTCACGCTTGGCCAAGTTCGGTGGCTTGATCGATCGGGTCATGTGTCACAGGTGTGTGGCGTATAGGTGTGTCACAGGTGTGTCACAGGTGTGTCACAGGTGTATCACAGGTGTGTCACAGGTGTGTCACAGGTGTGACACAGGTGTGTCACAGGTGTGTCACAGGTGTGTGGCGTATAGGTGTGTCACAGGTGTGTCACAGGTGTGTCACCGGTGTGTCACAGGTGTGTCACAGGTGTGTCACGTATATGTTGTAGTCTGCCACAGGTGTGTCACGTATATGTTGTAGTTTGTCCCAAGTGTTTCACATATATATTGTGGTTTAACCCAGGTGTGTCACGTATATGTTGTAGTTTGCCACATGTGTGTCACGTATATGTTGTAGTTTGCCAAAGGTGTGTCACGTATATGTTGTAGTTTGCCAAAGGTGTGTCACGTATATGTTGTAGTTTGCCAAAGGTGTGTCACGTATATGTTGTAGTTTGCCAAAGGTGTGTCACGTATATGTTGTAGTCTGCCACAGGTGTGTCACGTGTGTCACGTATACGTTGTGGTTTGTCCCAGGTCAGACACAGGTATGTTACGGTGTGTTGTGGGTGTTCTATGTTTATGACAGGTGTGTAAAAGGTGGGAGTCATCCATAAATGTCGTCACACTTTCTGAAAACCCAGTTACACATATTTCACATATATCCGACTCACCCCCCCCCCCCCCCCCCTTAGTGGTGTGACGTAGTTCATTGATAACCCTCCTCCACCCCACCTGTAATTTTAAAATACTTCACAGTCATGGCACTGAACATTTTTTTTTACATTTCTAAACTAAACTTACTCGTGTCCCACACACAACTATGTTCGACATTGATACGCATTTACCAAGTTCAATTATGTACACATAAACGCCATATGTGTACACCATAAAACATTTGAATCTATCACCCACCCTCTCGTAGTCTCGTACTCAAAATCTACACCACACGAATCTAACAATTTAACAAAGATCAAGATGTGTATTGAAAAGTTGACTACGACCAATGCCCAAATGGACAATTGCCCAAATGGACAATTGCCCGAATGGACACTTGCCCGAATGGACACTTGCCCGAATGGACACTTGCCCGAATGGACACTTGCCCGAATGGACACTTGCCCGAATGGACACTTGCCCGAATGGACACTTGCCCGAATGGACACTTGCCCGAAACCGGTTATCCCGAAGGTCTATATCCCGATGGGACGCTTGTCCGAATACGACGAATGCCCGAATGGACACTGCCCGATGGCGACTAATGCCCGACAGTCTTCCTGAATGCGACAAAAGCCCAGCAAGTATCTTTAGCGAGAACCTCCGGCTCCCATTGATATATATATATATATATATATATATATATATATATATATATATATATATATATATATATATATATATATATATATATATATATATATTCAACGTCAAATTATTTTCTGTGCTTCTAAAAAGCCTGGTCTATGATGGGATTAAGTAACACGGCACTTATTGGAGCTTTGGCCATTGAGCAAAAGTACATTCTCTACGTCGGCAACACCCTACACGGTTTATCACTCGGCCGTTTGATGTGTGTGAGTGAATGTGTGAGTGAGTGTGTGAGTATATGTGTGTGAGTGTGTATGAGTGTGAGTGAATGTGTGAGTGTGATGAGTGCTTATGCACGTGCTAGCTGTATATTTTACGAGTGTTTACGCACGTGCCTGGTTGTAATTTTTTTGCGCCATTGATCCGTTGGTGAGTAACTTGTATCAACTCACTAGCACCTGCCGCACATTCGTGTACTCACTTCCGCTTTCCCGAGCGATCCCTGGCTAGATCAATACCCGATTTATACAAGAACATCGGCTCGGCTTCTGACATCCAAGAAATCGGCGAGGGGTGGGGGGGGGGGGGGAGGAATGGTTATTTTTACCGATGCTTGCCGGGTAATGTTATTCGCCCAAATGTCATAGACCGTAATATCGGGGTATTTTGATACGGAAACGGACGCCGGGGGTCGGCCCAGGAGGTGTGATATTTTAGATAAATGTTGGGTTGTTTCGTCGAAATATGGACATTTCTTCGTCACATGATCAAAAATATTGGCACATTTCGTCATATGACTTTTAAAATATTGACTTTTGTGCTCATAGAAACTAAATAATATCGAAAATTTTGTTGCCATATGACTTTTAAAATATTGACTTTTGTGCTCATAGAAACTAAATAATATCGAAAATTTTGTTGCCATATGACTTTTAAAATATTGACTTTTGTGCTCATAGAAACTAAATAATATCGAAAATTTTGTTGCCATATGACTTTTAAAATATTGACTTTTGTGCTCATAGAAACTAAATAATATCGAAAATTTTGTTGCCATATGACTTTTAAAATATTGACTTTTGTGCTCATAGAAACTAAATAATATCGAAAATTTTGTTGCCATATGACTTTTAAAATATTGACTTTTGTGCTCATAGAAACTAAATAATATCGAAAATTTTGTTGCCATATGACTTTAAAATATTGACTTTTGTGCTCATAGAAACTAAATAATATCGAAAATTTTGTTGCCATATGACTTTAAAATATTGACTTTTTGTGCTCATATAACTAAATAGTACAGAGATTTTGTCGTCATATGACTTTAAAATATTGATATTTTGCTGTCAAATGACCTAAAGATATTATCATTTTATGGTCAAATGAACTGAAAATATGGACATTGTGTTGTTATATAACCTAAAAATATTGAGATGTGGTCCCACACTGATACAAATATTGACACTATATGGTCGCAGACATAAACATATTGGCATTTGTTAGTCACAAGTCCATAAACCCGATCGGGTACCAGCTTTCTGTCCTCAGCTCACCATCCCCTCCCCTCGCCCACTAAACCCATTCCTTGTCCAAAGCCTGGACTGCGCATGTGCAGGGGTGGACATTTGGAAAGGACATTTGGCTCAAGGCGAGGAGACCTTTCAGTCTTGTGGTGAAAGCCTGGATGGTGAGGGTTTAGCGTGCCGGGGGTGGGTATTACGGCCCGAGGGTGGGTATCCCGTGGTATTAGGGCCGGGGCGCTGGGTGTCACCAGGGTAATGACCGTCTTAAACGTGCGGGAAATAATTAGCTGCTGGCTGTTCTTAGCTTCCATGCTGTGGCGGTGTGTGGTGGCGGTGTGGGGTAGTAGTGTGTGGTAGAGGTGTGTGGTGGCGGTGTGTGGTGGCGGTGTGTGGTGGCGGTGTGGGGTAGATGTGTGTGGTGGCGGTGTGTGGTGGCGGTGTGTGGTGGCGGTGTGGGGTAGATGTGTGTGGTAGAGGTGTGTGGTGGCGGTGTGGGGTAGTAGTGTGTGGTAGAGGTGTGTGGTGGCGGTGTGTGGTGGCGGTGTGTGGTGGCGGTGTGGGGTAGATGTGTGTGGTGGCGGTGTGTGGTGGCGGTGTGTGGTGGCGGTGTGGGGTAGATGTGTGTGGTAGAGGTGTGTGGTGGCGGTGTGGGGTAGTAGTGTGTGGTAGAGGTGTGTGGTGGCGGTGTGTGGTGGCGGTGTGTGGTGGCGGTGTGGGGTAGATGTGTGTGGTGGCGGTGTGTGGTGGCGGTGTGTGGTGGCGGTGTGGGGTAGATGTGTGTGGTAGAGGTGTGTGGTGGCGGTGTGGGGTAGTAGTGTGTGGTAGAGGTGTGTGGTGGCGGTGTGTGGTGGCGGTGTGTGGTGGCGGTGTGGGGTAGATGTGTGTGGTGGCGGTGTGTGGTGGCGGTGTGGGGTAGATGTGTGTGGTAGAGGTGTGTGGTGGCGGTGTGGGGTAGATGTGTGTGGTAGAGGTGTGTGGTGGCGGTGTGGGGTAGATGTGTGTGGTAGAGGTGTGTGGTGGCGGTGTGTGGTGGCGGTGTGTGGTGGCGGTGTGGGGTAGATGTGTGTGGTAGAGGAGTGTGGTGGCGGTGTGTGGTGGCGGTGTGGATGTAGGTGTGTGGTAGTGGTCTGGGGTGGAGGTGTGGGATAGATGTGTGTGGTAGTTGTGTGTGGTGGCAGTGTGGTTACGGTGTGTGGTGGCGGTGTGGGGTAAAGGTGAATGGTAAAAACGTTTGGTAGAGGTGTGAGGTAGTAGAATGAGGTAGCGGTATGGGGTAGCGGTGTGGTGTAGTTGCCACTACCACACATTTCTAACATACACATATATCCCACACCTCTACCACACACGGATGTTGGGGGGGGGGGGGGGAGAATACATCAATACATAAACAACAAATATTTTCACTACAACAAACATCTTTATTTTCTCACTTTAGTATCAGGATAAAATTCCCCGAATCTTCAAATATTTCATTTCCCCAACATAAAATCGTATCTTAATTTAACTAGCGTCTTTATCTGTTCATATGTTTTTCTATTCTGATAAGGTTGCGCTAAAGAAAATGTAATTTCTGTATTTAAAAAAAAAATCTTTTAAAAAAACATGTAATTTATTATTTTTTCCGCGGAAATGAGTCTGTAATTAAAAATTCGATATCAATTTCGAAATAAGGCCATTTTCAATTTTTCTTCTTTCATTTCTTTTTACCGTAAATTAATTTTTTCTTTCATTTTTTTACCGTAAATTAATTTTTTTCTTTACCTCTATGGTTCAGAGACTCTTAACGCTCTCGTGAGCGGTAAATGGAATTAATTTTGATTTTGCAGACGTGGGTTTCCACATTGGGGTAACGTCCAATCCATTCGGCCTTTTCTTCCCTGGCTTAAGGTTAGAATGAAGGGGAAGTAAGTTTTAAAATTGTTTAAAAGGAGCAGATAACTAGGTTAAATTGTATTTATTTTACACGCATGAGCTAAACCAAATTACAGCTTAACAGGATGAATGAATGTAAATGGAATTTAAATATTTTTTTTGTAGAATTTGAACAGGTTTGAACTCAAATTGCGCAAGATTTCGGGACTAAGATTAACGTTACCCTAGCAACCAATGGCGTACTTCTTGACTATTTAAAAAAACACAACCACCGGCACCCTTGGACGAAAAACTATGAGCAATCAAGTTATGGTATTTACACTGGCCTAGCACGACACCCACTCGGCCAAATAACCGTCAGACCAATCTCCCTTCCACCGGCCACTCACACAAATACCACTCCGCGAATTTCGGTACCAATTATACAAATTAGTTTCGCCTACAAAGGAAAGTCAATACCGCCGCTTGAAAAGGCGACATTATTTTGTTAGGGCCGTTCTTCGAGTATGCGGAACTCTCTTCTTTTTAAAGTTTAAAATTAACGTAAAAGCCTAGAGATGGCAATGTTATACTTTTTGACCCCGAGTTTCCACTTTATAACATCACAGGGAAGTTTTCTTGGCTTATAAAGAGTATTTTTTATGTACTTTGATCTTGGTATGTGACTAAAAAAATCGATCGTCTGACAACTATTTCTACTTAGCTGGTGATGGAGATGACAGACTCTACCATCGCTAGCGTCAATGAAGCCGGGTTGCTAGAGGTGATGTTAAGTACATGCCGGCAAAGTATCAACTGCTACATCATCACCTAGCACATACAGCCATACAGCAACCATATAGTACACGATACTCTTGACTTCTTGACTTAGTACTTTCTCCTTAGTAACAAATTACTCTGCACATTGCTACAAGGTATGTTGAATCACATTGGCAGAATACTCAACAAAAAAAAAAACAAATTGCCCATGCATGATGGTATACTAAACACAATCACATAACAACAAAGTATTTAACGTGTAATTTTCAACCCCATAATGACAAAGTACTCAACATATGTACTTTTAAACCCCATAATGACAAAGTACTCAACATACCTACTTTATAACTACCGTGTTACAAAATGCTTTGAATCACGTAGCAACACTGTACTTTCGATGTACTTACGATGCATTATCGTGAGACCCTCAACGCTAGACAGTAAATAGCCTATTAGTTTTCTTTTAAAAATTACTTTTGACTCTCACCTAAAATGCTTACAACCACAACATGTTTGTACTGTTTATTTAAATAGAGACACTTCTCTTTATCTATGTAATCAGCCACTCTACATAACAGCCTGTCTAGTTTACCAGCCCTAGTATGACAATCTCACTGCCCTGCCAACCCTATCAAGCAACCCGCTGATCTTCTTGCATACTATCCATTAAGCCCAATCCGAGTTTCAGAGCCCCGGAATTTTTCCGATAATGCGTTCCGAGTTAATGTGGCAAGTTTGCTCTGATTAATTTTTTCTGGTCACCAAAAAAGTAATGAAGAGGTGTCGGGAAGATTTTTTAAAGAAAAAATTTGAAATTAAAATGAAGAAACAAAGAAAAAAAAGTAAGGGATAAAATAATTGAAAAAATTGAAGGAAATGTGAACAAAAAATACACGCAATTAAATTATCAAATTTTGTAAAATTAAAATATTAATTTCGAGATTCTTAATTTTTTTTTTAAATTCTGCCATTACCAGAATATTTTTGGAGGGAAGAAGTTGATGTGGGGTTCAGGGTCTGTTAATATCGTCAGGTGGGTCTTTAACGGGAAGCTGCGCGGGTCTGAAGGATCGTGGTGGGGGATGTGGGGGGGGGGGGGGGGGGGAGAAGGGGGAGTAGGGGAAGTCTGAGTTTTAATAGAGCATTTGTTATAGCATAATTAAACTATATGTACACGGGTGACACATTTATGTGTACGCATTGTGTACTTATGTCAATAGGGTGTCAGAACTAACGCTATACGGAACATGTTTCGCTTTTGTTGTTACTTTTTGAAAGCTTATACTGACAACTTTTTGCTGAATAAACTTTTTTATTGTTACTTTTTTTCTACTTAAAAAAAACCCAATGTAAATATTCTTGAAGTATCTGCTTGTCCGATCTTCTAGACGACAAAGACAACCACAAATATCCACCACCCACCCCTCCTATCATCCCCCTCCCCACGTGCCCAGCAGTTATAGATTTTGTCTCAAAGATAACAATAGGATGGTAGACCCTGACGTGTGTCTCCTGGCACTGACCCAAGACTATTTGCACGTAAAAAAAATAAAGCGACGCGTTACAATAGCCAGACGTGGAAACCAACAGTACCGTGTCCGTGTCAATAGCCACGGATAAAAAATCTTTTGAAACCATTGCGAGATATCTTGACAATGGATTTTTTTCTCGACATAGCTGGCGGGAGTGGGGGAGGAGGTAAGGACGTACATAAAGGTCGGTTTTATCTGGTTTGAAAGAATGTTTCTATTACTAAATTGTATGCATTCGTGTTTTCTTTTTGTAATTAGTTAATATTTTAATCTCGATTTCGTTTTTATTTTATATTTTAACTTTAGATTTCTCTTTTATTCTGAACATTTTCTTTTTCTTCAAATAAAACCACGCACTAGCACATAGTCCCCTAAAACTAATTCTTTAAAAAAAAAACTTCATCCATTGAAATCAAATGAGCTATAGGGCCTATATAGTGTTAGAAGTTTGTCACTTTGTTCAATTATTTCCGCTTAATACGACATTAAGCGTTGTTGAGTTCAAGAAATCTACATATTAACATAAAGAACTCAAGGTTTATGAACTGTAAATGGAGGGAGACAAGAGACAGACAACATTGAACGTCAGTAACGGTGGCTTATGAAGTCAGGCGTCAGTCAACTTGAGTGAAGCTGACACTGACAATGAAAGCTGTCATATCATTCTCCAGCACAGCCAAAAATAGATTCCCTGTTCCATTTTTAGCATTCTGGAAATCCCCGCAAGGGCAAGGGAAGAAATCCCCATCTTCTGTATCACATGACTCACAAACAAACTAAACAGCACCCCCCCCCCCTTGTTTATTCATCCCCCGTCCAAAGCCACGGAACCGGAAGTTTGGTCTCAGAACGAGGCTGGGCGGATACTATTCCCGGTTTAGGTCCCGGTAACTTCCTGTTAGGGCTCGAGTAACGTCCCGTGGATCCCATTGTCGTCCCATATTTTTAATCCCCCCGTAATGACTTTGATCAGAAAAGTCTATTGATTCGACCCAGTTTGCGGCCATTTTCGTCACCGTTGTCGGTTTTTGGCGGGGATTTGGTTGGTACTCCACGCCTGAAGCCTGATATTGCAGCAGTCAAAAGATAATTTTTTAAAGTTGTGAGATTTCTTGTGTGAGCTTTTGTTTTTACCGGGCCCAATACAAAAACGTGTTGTTGTAATCTGTTTACTATGGTATCAAGTTGAATTCTTTTAACAGTAGCAATAGAAACGTGTTTACAAGTGACTTTAAATAGGCTAAGTTTAAAATCATATACACATATACACATACATTAATACTTACGTATATATATATATATATATATATATATATATGTGTGCATGTGCGTGTGTGTACTCTGGGAGACAAACAACGTTGTGAGTCAGTTTCCTCATTTGCATAATTATACATGTAAAGTGATATTGAAGTTAGTAAAAATGTATTGTCTGCACATAATTATGTACAAATATGTACAACGAGACGCCTTTATTTAATCAAAGAACCACTCTTATAAACCTTATATATATATATATATATATATATATATATATATATATATATATATATATATATATAGGCCTAGGTGTTCTCTGGGACATTCAGCGTACTCTAGATTCGACCTCGAGACTTTTGGTTAACAGTCGTGCGCTCTACCCGCCTGCGCTTCGAGACATAGCCTCGCTGTTTTCTCCAGAAAACCGCCCAGATACGAACCTAAACCACACACATGACCTGTGGGTTGAAAATACCTCGACCACCTGTCTCTTACTTTAGCTCCCGATTTAAAAAAATATTGATATTTAAAAAATCAATACAAATACCCAAGTCATCTGTAACAGGTTTAGCGATAGTGATTGCTAGATTAGGCCTAAGCTAAGTCGTATTTTTTGTAACAGATGATTTGCCTTAAGCACTCAGTTGGATTTTTAAAAAGTTGGAGTCTAAAATAAAAAGTCGAAAGGTCGAGTTCTGACCATCGACCCGTCTGTGATGAAGTGCCAATGCTTTATAACGTGAGTGGCTATTGGTGGCTATTTTCACGACTCTGAAGGCAAGATGGGTGTACTAGTGGCCAGGATTTTACGTTTCTGAAAGCCAGATTTTCACGAATATGAAGGCTAGATTGGTGTTTTAGTGGTCAGATCATCATGAATCTGAAGGCCAAATTGGTGTTCCAGTGGCCAGACTTTCACAACTCATTGGCTAGATGTGTGTACTAGAGGCCAGATTTTCACGAATCTGAAGGCCAGATGTGTTTACTAGTGGCCAGGTTTTCACGACTCTGAAAGCCAGATGGGTTACTAGTGACCAGATTTGTCCGCTGAACAGCCCTTTACACTCTCACATCGCAGTCAGGTTTAAGTGGGCTAGATTTAAAATTGTTGACTCTTTTTAGTTCGTTTAGAAATTCTGGTCTCAATACTACATTGTGTACTGTTTCAATCTATAATTAGTACTATTAAGTTGGATTAACACACTAAGTGATTATTAAAATTATAGCAGAATCTATCTACAGTTATAACCAAACTATTAAACCTGTCTAACATACCACCTAACCAGTTATTTAAACTTAAACGCGAACTTAAACAAAACAAAAAGTAAACCTAAACTTTAACCTAAATTTACTCTAAGCATAACTTTTTAAACATAACGCTATGAAAACTTGAACCTAAACGAGCCTAAACATCCTGCTAGCGTGCTGTGCTCAAGCGCTCTGCCGTCCTACCATGCTATTCCATAGAACTCCCACACTATTGATGCCAGCGTTCTGGGTAAAGAAAGGAGGTTGGTGTAGGGGAGGTCGAATAATATAAAACAGGCGCCCAATAAGTCCACCTTAAGCTGTGTCTTTATGTGTTTTAATCTGCCAGTTTCTTCATTTGCATAATCATACATGTAAAGTGATATTAAAGGTAGTAAAAATGTATAGTCTGCACATAATTATGTACAAATATATACAACGAGACGCATTCATTTATTCAAAGAACCACTCTTATAAACCATATATATATATATATATATATATATATATATATATATATATATATATATATATATATATATATATATATATATATATATATATATATATATATATATATATATATATTTATACATATATATTTATACATATATATATACATATATAAATATATTGTCACATCAAAGGTTTATATAACATACCAACCTTACTCTAGTTTTACAAAACCACCTCACTTCCCCCCACCCCTTCCACAAACAATCCCTACCCAACCACAAACAATCCCTACCCTCACACAAACAATCCTTACGCTCCCACAACCTCCCACAACCTCTCACAAACAATCCCTACCCTTCCATGATTGTTTACGTCGTCTACAAATTCTCCCCGAACCTTCTGCACATTTAAAAAAAAAATCCATGTCCTTATTTATTTGACGTCATACCTATTCACGTCATGCCCGCACGTCAAACCCAGCCAAATTTTACAGCTGAAGACGTCATGTACCTCAGGCCCCGAGTGGGCGCCTCTGGGCCCAGCCACCAATAAAAGTGCCCCCTCCACAGACAGTCTGACTCCCCCTCCCTGAGAGATGGCGCTAATAAATCGAAAGAAATAATGAATATTACAGTTTTTTTACGCTCTTACTTAATCGAGATTTTGAGCGAGACTTTCGGAAATTGGTATTCACGCAAGTAAGTTGGGTTATGGGGTATTTGGATATGGGAAGAATAAAATCTTACTTTCTGTGGCTTGTTATTTTTAAGCAAACAAGTTGTATTGGAGGGTATGTGGATATTGGAAGAATAAAATTATTAAAATCTGACTTTCTGTGGCTTGTTATTCACGCAAGTTGAGTTATATGGTAGTTGGATATTGGAAGAATAAAATCTTACTTTTTGTATTTTGTTATTAACGCTAACAAGTTGGGTTATGGGGTATTTGGATATGGAAAGAATACAATTTTACTTTCTGTGGCTTGTTATTTAAGCAAACAAGTTGTGGCGGAGAGTATTTAAATGTAGGAACTAGAAAGTTATATTTTTTGTGACCGGGTTTTTACTCAATTAAGTTGGGGTGAGGAAATAAAATTTGATTGGTCAAAGTCTGTTTCTGGTGGATTGACTGTAAAGAACAACCTCTTTTAAGGTAGTTTGGATAGGAAAATACAAATGTTCTTTGAAGGAATGAATAAATAATGAAAGAGTGAATACATTAAGACATTTGTGTGAACAAATTCATCTCTTTGAGTGAATAAATTCAGCTCATTCAGTGAATTCAGGCAGCACATTGTGTTATTCATAACCCCTGATAAACACATCTATTCTTCTATTACTCTGTTGGCATTATCTATATATATAATTCTCTTCTGGGATCAGTTAGAAAACAAGCTGCAAGCGCGCCTTTGCAGTCCCCTCTCTTCCTCTCTATCACTATCACTACCACCCCCACCCCACCCCCACATGATCTGGTGAGCGGTGTTCATTCTGTTTACATTTTACAATCATAGAGACGGGTTTGGTGACGGCTATTAGGGGAAGATAATTTAGTTTGAAACGATTTTAAACTTAGAGGATGTAACTAAGAGGAGGCTGCTTTCACGTGGGGGGGGGGGGGTTAGTGTTTTTATGCAAATATTTTCAATGGCAGCATTGGTACTGTCGAATTCACAAATTATAAATTACTGAAAAACAGAAAAACAACAACTAAATAGCGGCGTATAATACGCAGCGGGTCGGCTCGTATATTATAATCACTGTTAAATTTTAAACAAAGTTTGTTTTAAAAAATGTTATTCTTATAGTGGTGTTAGTCTCAGAGCTACATTTCAGACAAGAAACGAAATGTCAATACAGATATCACGCAGACAAAAAATTGCTCCGCGACAAAATAAAGTGCATGCTCTTTCTCTCCTCACTGCCCCCCCCCCCCCCCCCCCCCTCCCACACACACAACTTCCACCACGGATAAAATAAAATTGCTGAATTTTTAATTAGATTAATTAAAAGCCTATGCCAGCTTTAATATATAACGTGTTAGGCTGAAAGGTATCTGGATGTTAAATAAAAGTATTTGAAAGTTAAAGTTGGAATGTTGGATACAATTGTCAGAAAGTTGAATAATTGGAGTGTGGATGTTGGAGTGTGGATGTTGAAATGTGGATGTTGAAGTGTGGATTTAAAAGTGTGGATGTTGAGGTGTGATTAGTAAAGTGTGAATATTAAAGTGTGAATATTAAAGTGTGGATATTAAAGTGTGGATATTAAAGTGTGAATATTAAAGTGTGAATATTAAAGTGTGGATATTAAAGTGTGGATATTAAAGTGTGGATATTAAAGTGTGGATATTAAAGTGTGGATATTAAAGTGTGGATATTAAAGTGTGGATATTAAAGTGTGGATATTAAAGTGTGGATGTTGAAATGTGGATCTTGAAATGTGGGTTTTGAAGTGTGAATATTGAAGCGTTGATAGTAAAGTGTGGATGTTAAAGTGTGGATGTTGAGGTGTTGATGTTGAAGTGTGAATTTTGAAGTGTGAATTTTGAAGAGTGAATGTTGACGTGTGGATGTTGAAATGCGGATGTTGAAATGCGGATATTAAAGTGTGGATGTTGAAACATGGATATTAAAGTGTGGATGTTGAAACATGGATATTAAAGTGTGGATGTTGAAATGTGGATGTTGAAATGTGGGTTTTGAAGTGTGAATATTGAAGCGTTGATAGTAAAGTGTTGATGTTGAAGTGTGGATTTTGAAATGCGGATGTTAAAGTGTGGATGTTGAGGTGTAGATGTTGAAGTGTGAATTTTGAAGAGTGAATGTTGAAGTGTGGATGTTGAAATGCGGATGTTGAAATGCGGATGTTGAAAGGCGGATATTAAAGTGTGGATGTTGAAATGTGGATATTAAAGTGTGGATGTTGAAATGCGGATATTAAAGTGTGGATGTTGAAATGTGGATATTAAAGTGTGGATGTTGAAATGTGGATATTAAAGTGTGGATGTTGAAATGTGGATATTAAAGTGTGGATGTTGAAATGTGGATATTAAAGTGTGGATGTTGAAGTGAAGTGTGGATTTGAAATGCGGATATTAAAGTGTGGATGTTGAAATGTGGATATTAAAGTGTGGATGTAGAAGATTGGATATTGGAAAGATTAAGCGCCAGTGTCAAACGGTGCAGCTTTCTGACGACGACACGTCACGTGCAATACAATGTGAAATTTGTTTCATTAATAATTCCACGTCTTCTCTGGCCTGTAATTAAAGGTTGTCTGCACTTGGTAACCTCTGGCAACGTCCGGCGGAAAATCAGCATGCGGCGTCAGGCGGGGGCGAGGGGGGGGGGGTCGGATTAATGTAACATATTAATATTTACAGTAATTGTAATGCTAACATGGTAATAATTGAACCTAACCTGATACACTTCTTAATCGCACTTTCTAGTGCTACACACAACCACACACGTTCAGCTGCATCACATACTCACACCCTATCAAACTCACATACCCCCATCCTACCTACCCCACATACCCACACCCTATCAACCTCATATAACCCCCCTCCCTACTTATCCCACATACCCCCTCCCGATTTACCCCGATTTACCCCATATCCCCCCAAACTACCTACCCCACATAATCCCGCACCATGCTGCCCCACCCTACCCCACCGTACCCCTTATTACCCCCAATCTACCTACCCGACAAACCCCCACCCCCCGCAACCCCCCTCATACACCCACCCGATTTACCCCATAGCCCTCTACCCTATCTATCCAACATACCCACACCCTACCTTCCCCACATACCCCACCCCTAGCTGCCCGCACCCTACCCACTACACATACTTCACCCTCACCCCCTAATAAACCATATCTCTTACATTTCCCCCTCCCATCCCCAGCTAGCCCCCACCCCCACCCACCCTCGATAAAACAGGTCGATATGAGTAGAGTGATGTCCCTTGCTTCAGTCAGCCATCCATCAAAATAGATTCGTTGCCTATCCATTTTTCATCCCATTTTTATTTTAATTTTCCTGAAACCAATGTCTGCTCTCTAATAAATTGATCTGTCCACTAACGGTGATTAATTTTAATTAATTAGATACCGTAAGGGGAATTCCAAATAGTCGTTTAGTTTCTAATTTTAGATGCTAACCTTTCGCTGATTATAATTCAAATTGGAAAAATTGAATCAAGTTAAAAGGTTTTAGGACTTCGTAAGCAAGTAATGTTTAAATTTAAAAAAAATTCAATTATTGTATAAGACCTACAAGCCTTAACAGGCGACGCATATTTCCGTTGAATTGTAGGGTGACGCATGCATACGCACCAACACACACGCGCACACACTCACCTAGAAGGGCGGTTCAAATTTACCGTCGAAATATAGGTTCAGACACACACGCACGCACGCACCAACACACAGCTAGAGGAGGTTTCATCTTTAGCGTTGAACTGTAGTATCACTCACTTTCACACACACACACACACACACACGAACGCACCAACACTCACACACACAAACTTATACACACACCTAGAAGGGCATTTATTCTTTACTGTTGAATTATAGGGTTACGCACACACATACACACACATGGACGCACGCACTAGCACTTACACACACACACCTAGAAGGACGTTTCATCATTACCTGCAGAGGGCCATAAACCAAAAAACGGCTCACCACTACCTTTTAATCCCAGGGTCAAACAGCCACATCCCCCAGGGTCACACAGACACATCCCCCAGGGTCAAACAGACACATCCCCCAGGGCCACCCCCAGGGTCACACAGAAACACCCCCAGGGCCACCCCCAGGGTCACACAGACACATCCCCCAGGGCCACCCCCAGGGTCACACAGAAACACCCCCAGGGTCACACAGACCCCCCCCCCCAGGACCACACAGAAACATCCCCCAGGGTCACACAGAGACATCCAAACAAGCGGTCCATCTTCAGTGCTGTACATGAAATATTTTTCCTCCTCAAGTTTCGTCAATAACCCACACTGCGGGCTTTATGTCCTAGATTCTGGCCAGCCTGGCTGGGCCCTAAAATAAAACTGATGAAAGTCTATAAAATGTCCATCTTACTGTTTACATATCCAATAACATCACAGTGCAGGGCAGGATTAATTCCTAAACAGACAGTAATGTCCAGCCGTTTTCTGCAAGAATCATTCCGGGGAACTCTACTTCACCTACCCAGAAAGTCAGATCGTCAAAGGCGAAGCTCATCTTACATTCATTCCACTCACATTTTTGTGGCTCTGTGACAAGTGTCGGAGTTAAAAGGCTAAGAAGGTGCATGAATCTTAGGAATTGTACATAATCGACGTAACACTGCTAGCTTTTTGTGACGATGTGTGACGGAGGGGGGGGGGGGGGAAATCATCAAAACAATATGACGTCATTTCCTCCTTACTCACACCCCCCCTCCCCACTCACCCCTTTACATAGATCTACAACTATAGAATATCGCCTTGTAGTCTTAAATGCCTTATCTGGCATAATCTAACCTAACGTTTTGGGTGATTGTATAGATCCATTTTAAGCCCGTACCAAAACAAAAACTTTTTTTTTTCAAAGATCCAAACATTAGGATCGGGAAAAAAAATTGTCGATAAAAATAACATTACTTTTTTTTTCTCGCTAAGGGAATTCCCGTTCACGATTTGGTGACAACCTTTGTTTTGAAAACTCTCCCTTAAAGAAAAACACGAACGCGCATATGCGGGCTGCTTCTCTTCATGAAAAAAAGATCTGCCGTCATTTTGACACACCCACAAAATGGCTCATGTATATTCATGCTATGAGGGGGGAGCGTGCCTTGAATCAGTTGCTCAAGTGGATTAATGCTAGCACTGGCCCACGTCGTAGGCGAGCAAGTTGCTCTGGCTCCAAGAATTGTATCAGGATTTCCTCGCTTCTTTAATGTGCATACATGTGGACAAGATTACACGAGAACCGAGCGAGAGGAAGCGCATTATAGACTGTAGACTGACTTTACTCATTTTGTATCGGAGGTTCTGCGTTGTAAGCAACTTTAAAATGCTGGAGGGGAATTGAGATAAAAATGGAGTTAAAGAAACTAAGCAGACCAAACATAAAGAAGGCTAGTCTGAGTTTTTGTAAAAGAAAACTTTTTTTTTTTACTTTTTTGAATCATCACGTATGGTGGTATGTTTCATATGATGTCTAGTTTCCCGATGTGTAGTGTTGCCCAGTTTCCCGATGTGTGGTGTTGACCTTTGTTAACCACGTGACTATCAGGTCCATGGATTTTTCAATACGTTGGCGAAATTCAATCATTGATTGAATCTATTGTTTTAAGTGTGCGCTAATTCAATCATTGATTGAGGCTTTTGTTTTAAATGTGCGCTAATCCAATGATTGATTGAATCTATTGTTTTAAATATGCGCTAATCCAATAATTAAGTAAGGCTTTTGTTTTAAATGTGCGCTAATCCAATGATTGATTGAGGCTTTTGTTTTAAATGTGCCCTTATCCAATCATTGAGCGAGTCTTTTGTTTTAAATCTGCACCTATCCATCCCTTTATTTGGGGCTATTGTTTACATATGTATTATTTTTTTGTTGATTCTCTGTGACTAGCCGTCCAACTCCTACTGAAGTCTGTACTTCATGCCTTAGCCCCAAGCTTCAATCCAACACTAAATAAAACTCAAAGAACCATTTAGGGCTATCGAGAAATCGATACAACGGCACTTTGTTTTTTGGCAAATCCGTTTGAATTTTTGTTGAATCAGTCAAGATTGAAACTGACGCAATTTGTTTTTAATGAACGAAGTCTTAGACCAAGTAATCTTTTACCAGACGACTCCATCGAGACGATGCCCATCTAATGATCCCACCAGAACCCGCCCTTATAACCCCCATTATCCATTATAACCCCCACCCGACGATCATACAACACGACCCTCACATTACGACCCCCAAAATACTACTTCGAGAACACGGCTCCCATAAAATGATCGTACAAGAAGACCCCTACAAGACGACTCCCATAAGACGACTACCCTCCCTAAGACGACCCCACCTCCCTAAGACGACCCCACCTCCCTAAGACGACCCCACCTCCCTAAGACGACCCCACCTCCCTAAGACGACCCCACCTCTCTAAGACGACCCCACCTCCCTAAGACGACCCCACCTCCCTAAGACGACCCCACCACCCTAAGACGACCCCACCACCCTAAGACGACCCTACCTCCATAAGACGACCCCACCTCCCTAAGACGACCCCACCACCCTAAGACGACCCCACCACCCTAAGACGACCCCACCACCCTAAGACGACCCCACCTCTCTAAGACGACCCCAACTCCCTAAGACTACCCCACCTCCCTAAGACGACCCCAACTCCCTAAGACGACCCCAACTCCCTAAGACTACCCCACCTCCCTAAGACTACCCCACCTCCCTAAGACGACCCCAACTCCCTAAGACGACCCCAACTCCCTAAGACGACCCCACCTCCCTAAGACGACCCCACCTCCCTAAGACGACCCCACCTCCCTAAGACGACCCCACCTCCCTAAGACGACCCCACCTGCCTAAGACGACCCCACCTCCCTAAGACGACCCCACCTCCCTAAGACGACCCCACCTCCCTAAGACGACCCCACCTCCCTAAGACGACCCCACCTGCCTAAGACGACCCCACCTGCCTAAGACGACCCCACCTCCCTAAGACGACCCCACCTCCCTAAGACGACCCCACCTCCCTAAGACGACTCCTCCATAAAACGACGCCTCACAAGTCAAACCTCACCAGACAATCGTACAAAACGACCCCCCCCCCCAAACACACAAGAAGACCCCCTACAAGAAGACCCCCTACAAGAAGACCCCCTACAAGAAGACCCCCTACAAGAAGACCCCTACAAGAAGACCCCCTACAAGAAGACCCCCCTACAAGAAGACCCCCTACAAGAAGACCCCCTACAAGAAGACCCCCTACAAGAAGACCCCCTACAAGAAGACCCCTACAAGTAAACCCCTACAAAATGAACCCCTAAAGACGCCCCCACCAGATGATCTTACAAGTCGACCCCCCACATGACGTCGCCTACAAAACAACCCCCATAAAACAACCCCCCATAAAATGACCCCTTCAAAACGACCCCTTTAGACACCCCCCCCCCCACAAGACGCCCCCTTCCCAGCAAACAAACTCACCAACAGTTTAAGCATTATCATAACGCCCTTGATGTATTTGATACAAAAAAAAACGTCGATGTCTCGCGAGCCCTCGACTGGTCATTGATTCTCATTCCCGTCAACTTCACGTTAGAATAGCACCAGGGGGAACAACTCATTAAAAAAGGGGAATAACTCTTGAAGACGTTGCAGTATTTTTTTCTTTTCGATTCTCTCGCCAGAGGGCGCTATCTTTGTTCTCATGTTTCCATGGCACTCACATCTTACAGACTGAAAAATTCAACAAGTCTTTAATAGCTTAAGACAGCTATCAGCTATAAACAACTCAAGACAGAAATCAGCCTTAAACAGCTTAAGACAGTATCAACCTTAAACAGCTGAAGACATCAATCAGCCGTTTCAATATGGTGATGATCTAACGCTTCATACGTTTCAGTTTAACGAATTCATGCTCGTTTGTAATTTTTTCTGCAAAATGCCTAGATAAAATAAAACTGATTTTTACAAAACTCACTAATGCACTTACACACATGGCAAAAAAAAAAAATCATCATCGCGGTAAATAAGAACTACCATCCGTTCATGACTTTAACAATGGTTTTATTCTATTTCATAAGTGTTTGTTTTAATTTCTATCTTAAAATGGGGTTGGTTTCTACTGCGAGAAATATTGCTTGATTGCTTTTTATCGAATGGCTTAAAGTTTCCCTTTCAAACCTGACGGTCTATGGGGCAAGTGAAGTAGAGTTCACTTGTTTCTGTGACCTCGGCTTATGAAGATATAGTGTGGTCACCACTATGCCCAGCGGCCTTTACTTTCCCTAACTGGAGTTAGGTACCCATCAGAGTTGCGTGGACTCAGGGACGGTCTACTGACTTGAACCCGGATTCGAACTCGAGAATAACGGGTTAGCAGTCCAGCTCTCTACCGCTAGACTACTCGAATGGCTTATGAGGATTAATTTAAATAAATCTGATAAGCCAAGCATGCTAGAAAACTTAAGGCTCCAGATTTTTACATTTTAAAAAAAAAATAAGTTCTGGAAAAAAAAAGTAAGAACAATTATCTCAATTCTGTATTTGATTGTTGCCTCTGACTCAACTAAGAAATTGTTTGAGTGATTCACCTTGGTATCCCATGGGGGCTCAACCCCAGCCCCACCAGACCCCGACCCCCCACAACCCAAGCCTCCCTCAGTGCTTCACATTTCCAGCCAGCGTCACGATACTGCCCAATCAATGTTCATTGGTGTAGAGGACTCGAGCCGACCAATACAGGTCGCGTACAAGGTCACGTGACAGCTCAAGGGAGATGACGCCCAACCCAGCTTTGTTGTGGGGAATAATCCTGGATTAAAAGGGGACATCACTCCAAAAACACAAGCTCATTGCGATTTGACTGAGCTTAGTTGTATTTGGTTGTCGTTTTGTGTTAGGTGTGTGGGGGTTAAAGGGATGATTAGGTGAGGATCTGGTATGTAGTGCCCCGGACTTCGAGAACTCGACCCCCCCAACCCCCCAACCCCCCCCCCCCCCCCACACACACACAAACCTTTTTTTTTAAATGTGTACGGCCAAATGTAAACACAATTCTAAATACTCGTACACAATGCGTTTTTAATGGCCGTGTTATAAAATTCAGAAACAAAAAATTATTAGACTAATGCATTCAGTGTTTTTACTTACTCAAAAAAAAAATTAAAACAAAAAGTGGGCTTTGTGACACAGTGTTTCTTTCTTCCAGACTTTTTTCTCCGGGGGGGGGGGGGGCACTTGATATTTTTGGGGGTGGGCGGTCAACATTTTCCGCGGGGGGGGGGGGGGGACGGGACACTGGTAAAAGTATGTATTTTCTATATAAATTCCATTTTGTTCGGGGGAGGGGGGCTGGTAGACTTTCTTCGGGGGGGGGGGGGGGGGGGGGCTGGAAGAAACTCTGGACATAAACACAGTTAAGCATCAGTGTGTGTACACACACATACATACATACACACACACACACACATAACCTAAAGTCTATGGGGATTCAAACTTTCCACTAATATATTTAGCAGCTAACTATCTTCAGACGCCTCGCTGTAAATTCTATGTAAAGCTGACTAAACCCAGTTTAGTTGTTGTTTTAAATTCCCCGGCTACTTGCATTAGCAATGTGTTTTCTAAACCGTTTTGTTGGTCCAAGTTATCTACTTTCGTCGATACAACGACACTCAACAAAAAAAAAAGAAAATTAAACTTAACCACGATGATACCCTGTAGGGCTAAAATGAAATTCAATTTGGCCTCAATTACCAGAGGAAGTTACCAGGCGATCGGTCACGTGGTCTAATTAAGGATTAATCATCCACTCAGCTGTTGTTGGTAGCGGGAGACACCTGGCGGGTACGGGGTAATTAATTGTATTACATCTTCATTAGGCCGGGGTTGATGAGGTTAGTGTCGCCGTCTGTGAGGGTATAACCTTGGGACTCGCGAGAGTACTCAATGTGTCGTGTTGTGCCTAATGTGGCGCTAGATGTGTGTCGTGTTGTGTCACAGATGGCGCTGTATGTGCGTCGTGTTGTGTCTGATGTGAGTTAGATGTGCGTCGTGTTGTGGTTAAGATGGCGCTAGATGTGCGTCGTGTTGTGTCTGATGGTGCGCTAGATGTGCGTCGTGTTGTGGCTAAGATGGCGCTAGATGTGCGTCGTGTTGGGGCTAAGATGGCGCTAGATGTGCGTCGTGTTGTGTCTGATGTAGCGCTAGATGTGCGTCGTGTTGTGGCTAAGATGGCGCTAGATGTGCGTCGTGTTGTGTCTGATGGTGCGCTAGATGTGCGTTGTGTTGTGGCTAAGATGGCGCTAGATGTGCGTCGTGTTGTGGCTAAGATGGCGCTAGATGTGCGTCGTGTTGTGTCTGATGGTGCGCTAGATGTGCGTAGTGTTGTGTATGATGTGACGCTAGATGTGCGTCCTGTTGTGTTTGATGTGGCTAGATGTGCGTCCTGTTGTGTTTGATGTAGCTAGATGTGCGTCGTGTTGTGTCTGATGTAGCGCTAGATGAGAGTTGTGTTGTGTCGCAGATGGCGCTAGATGTGCGTCGTGTTGTGTTTGATGTGGTACTAGATGTGCGTCGTGTTCTGTCTGATGTGGCGCTAGATGTGCGTCGTGTTGTGTCTGATGTTGCTCTAGATGTGCGTCCTGTTGTGGCTAAGATAGCGCTAGATGTGCGTCGTGATGTGGCTAAGATGGCACTAGATGTGCGTCGTGTTGGGGCTAAGATGGCGCTAGATGTTCGTCGTGTTGCGGTTAAGATAGGGCTAGATGTGCGTCGTGATGTGGCTAAGATGGCACTAGATGTGCGTCGTGTTGGGGCTAAGATGGCGCTAGATGTGCGTCGTGTTGCGGTTAAGATAGGGCTAGATGTGCGTCGTGTTGTGTCTGATGTGGCGCTAGATGTGCGTCGTGTTGTGTCACTGATGGCGCTAGATGTGCGTCGTGTTGTGTCAAAGATAGCGCTAGATGTGCGTTGTGTTGGTGCTAATATGGTCCTAAATGTGCGTTCTGTTGTGTATGATGTGGTGCTAAATGTGCGTCCTGTTGTCCAGGATGGTGCCAGAAGTGATGGGCTATCTTGAGTCAGATCTTTACTTGGATCCTTTGGGTCAGACATCTAATTCGGACCATCTTGATTCACACGTTTTACTTGGGCCATCTTGGTTCAGACATTTGACTTGCGTCAACGAATGAAAAGTCTAACAATAAATTTCCAGCGCGTCTTACATTGACGATTTCATCCCCAACATACTGACCAATCAGAGCGGGGGTCCGTTGTATCAACATGTTTAATTGGTTGCCACCCAACCCCATCAGGACCCCATCAGAGCACGGGTCAAAGTTCATTGATTGCTGAAATAAATGTTTGCCTGGGGCACTAGAACCCTGCGCCCTAAATCAGTAGGTCTTTTAGTGGTCGTGTGGCCACCCTCACACAGTGGCCGTGTGGCCATCCTCACACAGTGGTCGTGTGGCCACCCTCACACAGTGGCCGTGTGGCCATCCTCACACAGTGGTCGTGTGGCCACCCTCACACAGTGGCCGTGTGGCCATCCTCACACAGTGGTCGTGTGGCCACCCTCACACAGTGGCCGTGTGGCCATCCTCACACAGTGGTCGTGTGGCCACCCTCACACAGTGGCCGTGTGGCTTTACTCTGGCCCACCCAGAGATAAAGGGTCATCGTTAAATTCAATAATTGGGGACATCTTGGTACACGGCCTTGAAATTTGGACTCGTTACAGTCGATATTGTCTTCGTGGGTTGTTTTTTTAGTACCAAAATGTATTTGTCCTATTTGGTTCTATTCTGGCTCCATTGATTCACATTTTTAAAAAAATCATGTACTTGTGTGAATGCCGATAGGGCAATGCACTGTGGTATCGTAATGTGTTTTTGTAGGTATCGCTGATAATTTGGGCTGTGATTTAGGTTCTATGGTAGGTCAAGATTAATGCAAAATGCAAAAATACTGTTGACGATACCTTGGAAAGAGTATCGATACCACCTCACAAATAAACATAATACTAGGTCTGCAATGATAAAATTTCTGGAACATTTGTCGTTGTATCATTTTCTTTTGTTACGATGAATGTTTCCATACTAAATCAATGGCATTTACTGAAAGCATTAAATTATCTGAGAAATCTGCTATGGCAATATTTGTGTTTTGAGATTTTTTTTTCTAAATAAGAGCTTGGCATGACAGGGCTGGTGGTGGGGCGTTTGCAGAAAATACTAGGTCAGAGAGAAAGACAATACTAGGTCACAGATAGGCGATACTAGGTCAGATACAGACTAGGTCAGAGGTACAGACAGTAATAGCCCATTTGAAGACTCGCGTCCCTAGCTAATCCCTCCCGTTTTTCACCCCACCCCCATTCCCCCCACCCCCACCCGTAGTCATGATTACCCTCTACGGGTCGGTCAGCAACGCCAGTCTTCTATTAATGCCCGGCTAACGATTGTGCTAACACCACCCCGCCCCCTTAAAGACTGTGCTAACAAACTCCACCCCCCCCCCCCCACTACACCCTTCTGATTGTGATAATACATTCGACTTAAACCCCCCCCCCCCTACCTCCCCTGGGTGATGCTGAACAATTTTTACCAGAGGGTTGAACTCAGGTTGTACCATCTCACGTGACCGTGAACAGAACTAGGATTCCAACTTCACACTGTGACAATTTGACCCGCAATATCATTAGGTCAAAGATCTTCTAGGTGGCCCAGTTACATATAGATGTTCAAAGATCTTTTGGGTGGCCCAGTGACATATGGATGTTCAAAGATCTTCTGAGAGTGGACAATGATATGTTCAAAGATCTTCTGGGTGGCCCAGTGACATATACATGTTCAAAGATCTTCTGGGTGGCCCAGTGACATACAGATGTTCAAAGATCTTCTGGGTGGCCCAGTGACATATAGATGTTCAAAGATCTTTTGGGTGGCCCAGTGACATATGGATGTTCAAAGATCTTCTGAGAGTGGACAATGATATGTTCAAAGATCTTCTGGGTGGCCCAGTGACATATACATGTTCAAAGATCTTCTGGGTGGCCCAGTGACATACAGATGTTCAAAGATCTTCTGGGTGGCCCAGTGACATACAGATGTTCAAAGATCTTCTGGGTGGCCCAGTGACATACAGATGTTCAAAGATCTTCTGGGTGGTCCAGTGACATGTTCAAAAATCGTCTTGGTGGCCCAGTGACATGTTCAAAGATCTTCTAGGTAGCCCAGATATATATACATGTTCAAAGATCTTCTGAATGGCACAGTGACATGTTCAAAGATATTCTGGATGGCCCAGTGACATGTTCAAAGATCTTCTGGGTGGCCCAGTGATATGTTCAAAGATCTTCTAGGTAGCCCAGATATATATAGATGTTCAAAGATCTTCTGGGTGGCCCAGTGACATGTTCAAAGATCTTCTGGGTGGCCCAGTGACATGTTCAAAGATCTTCTAGGTAGCCCAGATATATATAGATGTTCAAAGATCTTCTGAATGGCCCAGTGACATGTTCAAAGATCTTCAGGGTGCCCCAGTGACATGGTCAAAGATCTTTTGGGTGGCCCAGATATATATTGATGTTCAAAGATCTTCTAGGTGGCCCAGTGATATGTTCAAAAATCTTCTGGGTGGCCCAGTGACATGTTCAAAGATCTTTTGGGTGGCCCAGATATATATATATATATATATATATATATATATATATATATATATATATATATATATATATAGATGTTCAAAGATCTTCTGGTTAGCCCAGTGATATGTTCAAAGACCTTCTGGGTGGCCCAGAGACATGTTCAAAGATCTTCTGTGTGGCCCAGAAATATATAGCTGTTCAAAGATCTTCTGGGTGGCCCAGAAATATATAGATGTTCAAAGATCTTCTGGTTGACCCAGTGACATTAAGATGTTCAAAGATCTTCTCGATGGCCCAGTGACATACAGATTACAAAGTTCTTCTGGATGGCCCAATATCATTGAACTTGTCAAAAGATAGATTTCCATTATAGTTGTTTAAATAGTATTTAATTATTATATATTTAAAGAAACAATTTATTTTCTCTTTTTCTGTGCATTTTATTCGTTTTTATGCAGTTTTTATGCCGTTTTTTTTGTAAAATGTTCATCTTGCTGTGCACAGAAAAGACGTTTTTCACTTTAAAAGATTGCGCCGATGTCTGCTTATAGCACATCTGCTTCCAGACGAACATATCATTTCCGGGATCCGGATCACGAAGGCACCACCTTTTTTTTCTAATCTAAAAATTGAATATTTATGATAAATTTTCCAAAATTAAATTTTAGAAATCGTGTAGAGAGCTAGAAATTGTTTAAAAATATTTTTAACTGTTTTTTTTTCAACAAATCAGTTTCGAAAAAAAAACTTTTTAAACTTAGGCCCGTCTAGACTATGCTGCTAACTCCGTAATATCATAAGCTCTGTTTAAATTCTTATTTTCGTTAGTGAAATGACCTCGAGCATTTGAACTTTGACTCTTGGTGGGGTTCGTAACTGTAAAGAGTTTCCTGGAAGAAACTCTGATTATATTTTATCTTTACGAGCACTCGAAAAAGACAAACGCGTACTTAACTTTTAAAATATGGTTAATGTAGGGAAATAAAACTTTCTGGCTTTATTTTAGGAGTCATTTTAAGTAGTCTGTTTTATTTTAGTGTGACACTGTGTGATATTATGAGAATTGTGGGGGTGAACCTCGGCAATAAAATTTCGACGACCTTATGAATAAACACAGATTTATTGTGTTCTTCTCTCTGTTAATACCACTTTAATACCACTTTAATACCACTTTAATACCACTTTAATACCACTTTAATACCACTTTAATACCACTTTAATACCACTTTAATACCACTTTAATACCACTTTAATACCACTTTAATACCACTTTAATACCACTTTAATACCACTTTAATACCACTTTAATACCACTTTAATACCACTTTAATACCACTTTAATACCACTTTAATACCACTTTAATACCACTTTAATACCACTTTAATACCACTTTAATACCACTTTAATACCACTTTAATACCACTTTACAGGCAAATATTAGACATATCCCCCAAGGCCAACAACCACCAGTACATTTTAATACCAATATATTTTTTTCCGATTTTTATTTCTGTAACAGCTTTAGTACAATAGTTACCACAGAACATTGAACCAGAGGCTGAGCTACCCCCACCCCCACCCAACACACACCAAACCCTCCAGTGCAATCTCCAAACTTTTTTATTTAAAAATAAAGCTTGTTCTATTTCCTTGCCACGAAAGAAAAATCAAGCATCTAGAATGACTAATACATCATTTAAAGACAGGCTAAACTGGGTCATTAATTCTAACACCTAGTCAGCAATTATTCTCTAAGGGCGATAACTATGCTATTTTGAAACACAAATTGTGTCCCTTTTTTATATATTTTTTAAACAACCTGGAAGAAATAGCTTGAAAAATTGGACCGGGGAATTCCCTTATTGTTTGCAGCTTGAAGAAAACTTGAGCAGGAAGCTGATTTAATAAGGCCAATTTGGGAGAGAGTGCCACAGGCAACGACAAAAAGGCTGGCTAGAATTTACTCTATCCTTCACACGACCCTCGTCGTTTACTGATGATAAGATGAGGGTGATAGAAGGGGCGGGGGTGACACGCAATATATATATATATATATATATATATATATATATATATATATATATATATATATATATATATATATATATATATATATATATATATATATATATATATATATATATATATATAATATATATATATATATAATATATATATATATATACAAACTCAATTTTTATAGCCCATACCAAAATGTACCATGCTCACATTTTTGTTTGATTTCAGTCTATCTGCCACACCCGTGATGTGTGTAACGGCACACAGCCCGAGCAGAACTCAACGGTTATCCGTACCCAGGATATCGAGACGATTATCCTTCTGGACAACGCAACGCGTCTAGAGCCGGAAGTGACGTCAGAGCAGCCTCCCGAAATGCTGGTCCAGCTTTTACCGCGGGAAATGCAGCTTGGGAATGTGTTGATGTAATGTTTAATTTTGATAATTACAATTGTATTAATTATTCTGATTAACAAACATTTCTTGTTCCATTTACAGAATAACTATCATTGTTTTGATGTTTTTTTACCAAAATTATAAGATAAAAAATTAATTAAGTTGTTTATTAAGTGTTACGGGTCAGTTGTGGGTTAGATTAGAATAGGTTAGAATTGTCTAGAACTAGGGGAGAGTGCATGTGTGAGTGGAGTTCACCTTACTGTGTAGTTACCCTTGTGTGTTTATGTCTTGTAGTCCAAGGTCAAATTGCGGGTATAAAAGGGCGAGTGAACGATTGTGTGGGCAGTCAGCGGGTGAGTAGAGGTTAGGACGAGTGCTGTTCTGGTACGCTTGAATGCATTGAGACGAACAAAAGTAGTGGAAGTTATACACGAAGTGTTGTTGTTGATTTGAAACGAACCCAGAACGTAACATTAAGGAAATTTTAAGTAATAGTAGGCTAGGATTATTGAAGCGTTGACGGGGTGTATTCAATATTATATTCTCGTACAGTTTTCATAAGAACCATTATTAGGGGACGGAGTGGTCGGGTAGGGTACGGATGACTGCTAGCCCGAAAGTCTAGAGTTCAGATCCAGATATGGAAAAGTGGTTCGAATAAGGTTAAAGTCAGTAGACTGTCCCTGAGTCCACCCAGCTCTAATGGGTACCTAACTCACATTAGAGAAAGTAAAAGCCGGCTGGGCATAAAGCTGACAACACTATTCCTTCATATGCGGAGGTCACAGAAACAGGTGAACTCCACTTGCCCCATAGACCGTCAGGTCTGGTAGGGGAACTAAATATGTATGACTCCTCCTTTGTCAGGTTTGGGGGGGGGGGGGGGACTAAATCTGTGACTCCTGTCAGGTCTGGGAGGGGAACTAAATCTGTATGACTCCTGTCAGGTTTGAGAGGGGAACTAAATATGTATGAATCCTCCTTTATCAGGTTTGGGAGGGGAACTAAATATGTATGATTCCTCCTTTATAGATTCACTCCCAGCCAAGACATGGGATTCCCATTCTCTATGATGGTGTACGCCGTGGATGAGCAGGGCTTTCAACACTGCAACTGGTCCTCTGGCCGGGCTATTCTGTCGGCCGAAACGAACACGTCGTTTGAAGTTTCGCAAGAGTTCCTACCCCAGGGAGTTCACTATTTTATAGGTAGGTAGAGTTACGTTAGGAAAGACAAAAGCTGGTGGGCATAGTGCTGACCACACTGTCCCCTTGAATGTCTATGTTATTGAAACAGATTAACTCTACCAGTGTTTCTTCCAGGGCATCTTCCCCCGAAGAAAGTCTTCCCCCCTCCCCCCACGAATAAAATTGAAATTTATATAGAAAATAATGATATATATTCTTTTACCAGTGTCCGCATTCCCCCCCTCCCCCCCCCCCCCCCGGAAAATTTAGAAAAAAGAAGAAACACTGAACTTTATAATTACATCACGAACGGGAAAAAAATAAATGACGTTTACTGTAGTTAAAATTTAAAAACTATAATTTTAGGTTTATTTAAAATGTTTGCCATTTCTATCCAATTCAAACTGTTTTTACTTTTCGACAATTACTTCAAACTGATCCACTTTCGAAGGGGGTGTTTGAATATATTAAAAATATGTTGCAGTGTTATTAAACGTATTTGATCATTGATGGAGCACTAATCCCCACCCTCCCCATGACACTTATACTAGATCCTCCTGTGTAGTGAATGTGGTACCAGAAATAGTAAAATCCGATTCTCTTATGTATCTTCAGCACATTCTGAGTACCCCGCCTTCTCACTCTGCCAATTTGGGTTGAGACTTCGAGTGACGGTCAAGTCTAGCAACTGTGAAGAGACCCATAGCGCCATCTGCAACGGCTGGGGAGTGTGTATCACCTACCCTAACCAGGTTTGTTTAACAGTCTGTGGTCAGTCTGTCTAGATCGAAACGCTCGAGCGAAATTTCGGGCACTTCTAACTGACAGATTTAGTAATGGTATCCAATAGATAAGAAAGTGACCCACGCTTTTCTTTATAGTTATTTAAAGAGTAGTATATTATTATATACGAGCCGACCCGCAGCGTATCATACGCCGCTATTTAGTTGTTTTATTTTCTACTTTTCAGTAATTCATAATTTGTGAATTCGACAGGACCAATGCTGCCACTGAAAATATTTGCTTTAAAACACTAATCCCCCCCCTTTCCCCTAACCCCGACCCTACACCCCCCCCCCCCCCCCCCCCCGTGTGAAAGCAGCCTCCTCTTAGTTATTTCTTAGTTACCTCCTCTAAGTTTAAAATCGAACTAAATTATCTGCCCCTATTAGAAACCCGGCTCTACGGCTCTACGATTTGTAAACATTTAGCTTTGTAAACATTTAGCGTGACAACAGCTCACCAGACAATGTGGGGGTGGGGTGGGGGTGGTAGTGATAGTGATAGAGAGAAAGAGAGGGGACTGCAAGGAGGCGCTTGCAGCTTGTTTTCTAACGGCTCCCAGAAGAGAATTATATATATAGATTTAAAGAAAATCATTTATTTTCTTCTTTTTAGTGCATTATAAAGCTTGTTATTAAAATGTTTTTTATGAATAATTTTCAGTTTTTTTTTCGAAAAGTGTCAATAACTAACCATTTTCTTCCCATTGACTATTTTCAGCCATCTTTTTTCTGCCAGTTTGTGGGAATTATAAGGGCGATAACTGCGATATATTTGATTCGTGTCTGAGCAATCCTTGT